>NW_024040374.1:35539071-35567071 GCF_014851395.1 Micropterus salmoides
CTTCTCTCGCTAGACGCGGAGAAAGCTTTCGATAGAATTGAATGGGCTTATCTCTTTCACGTTATTGTAAAATTCGGATTTGGAAACTCCTTTCTAAATTAGATCAAATTCTTACATTCCAATGCAGTGGCTGAAGTGATTTCTGAGCCATTTAATATTACAAGAGGTTGTCCTGAAGGCTCACCACTGTCCCCACTTTTATTCATTTTGGCTATCGAACTGCTAGCAATAGCTGTAAGGTCTAGCAATCACATACAAGGGATAACAATGGGTGGCAAGGAACATAAAATAGCTTTATTCGCTGACGATGTAGTGCTATTCTTAAAAAAGTTAAATGCCTCTTTACCAGCACTTTTAGATCTGATCAGTCAATTCGGAAATTACTTGGATATAAAGTGAAAATTCATGTATCTATTCCAAAACATCCCTTTGGCGCCACCTGCTGGATTGTTCTCGAAGATTAACTCATTATTCAGGAAATTTATTTGGAACAAGAAATGCCCTGCGTCAGTGATGACACTATGGAACGCCTCTGGGCGTGGCAGGGCTAAACTACGAATGAAACTACTCCAATCCTATTGGTGTTGCTAGAACGGTAGCGTGTGACGGCGTAACTGGAGGAGTATATAAGCACGCCGGCACACATTAGGACACATTAGCTTCTTTCTATTCAGCAGGCACTGAACAGGCTATGAAGCTCCACTATTGAAGGATCATCATCTTACCTGAAGTTGAGCGAAGCAGCAGAGATCATGTCAAAATGATTCCGACAGTGTATCTTCTCTTGTCAGCGCTTCATCACGGAAGGTGATACCCATGGAATGTGCATCTCATGCCTGGGGATGTCGCACGCCCAGGCAGCTCTCAAGGGGGCTGCCTGCGACCATTGCGAGGCCCTGCCCCAGAGGGTGCTGAGGTCTCGAGCGGCTCTCTTCCTGGAGGATGGTCGGATGCGCTCCCCCCGTGGCTCAGGCCCTGCGGTCGCTGAGGCGTCGCTGCGGCTCCAATCCTGGGGATCACCACGTGATATCGCTGATATCACGTGGCTGGAACAGCTGAGGCCTTTTTCCGGTCCTCGTCTGCGGGATCCTCCTCCCCTCGTCCCCGGTCGGGAGCCCGTTTCTTGGCTTCTCCCACTCGAGGTATGAGTCCGGATAGGCTTGCACGGTCTGGCTCTGAGGAGCTAGATGTGCTTAGCATCGTGGAGAATGACTTCAGCCCTCGCCGGGATACGAGGAGTTGTTGGAAGTGGTGACGCGGCTGTGGCCAAGCTGCATATTGATTGGCCACAGGCTGTGCAGCAGCCTCCGTCTGGCAGTAAACTAGACAAGCGGTTTCTGCAACATCGAGTGCCACCCCCGCGTCGGCCCTTACCATTTTTTCCGGACGAGTTGTGTAGATCTTGGAACAAACCCTTCTCTGCACCGCTGTCTAAGTCCCCCCGGCTGGACTACGGCAACGTGACGGATGTCAGACAGCACGGCTACAGAGCGATGCCACGGGTGGAGGAAGTGCTTGAGCAATATTTCCCCCGCTGGTCAGGCTCCAGGACTGCGACGGCTCAGGAAAGGCGGACGCAGCCCTCGTCCAGCGTCTACCGCCACAGCCAGAAGCAGAGCGTCGCTTCACGGGCCCCCCTCAACCAACCTGGGACGCAAGGCGGCGCTCTCGCCCACAGCCCCTGAGAAGACGGATCTGAGGATGAGGTCCTGAGACTTTGAGTAGGGGGGCCCCCCCCCACAGATTCTGCGGGATGGTCAGGACTGCGGTACATGCAGAACAGAGCCGGGTGTTGGGACAGGAAGTCTGCTCTCTGCTGGAAAAAGGGACCCTAGAACTCATTTCCCCGCCGGTCAGAGAGGCCGGTATCTACAGCCGATACTTCTTAGTTCCCAAGAAGGACAGAGGGTCCCTGAACCAATCTCTGAGGAGTTTCAGGTTCAGGATGCTCACCATCCCCGCCATCATCAGTCACATCCAATCCGAGGATTGGTTTGTCACGATAGATCTGCAAGACGCTTATTTCCACATCTCCATCCGTCCCTCTCACAAGAAGTTCCTGAGGTTCGCCTTACCAGTATCGGGCTCTTCCGTTCGGCCTAGCACTCTCTCCCTGCACGTTCACCAAATGCATGGATGCAGCTCTGGCCCCGTTGAGGCTCCAGGGCATCCGCATACTGAACTACAGTACATCGACGACTGGCTCGTCCTGGCCCAGTCTCGAGAGTTAGCGATTCGGCATCGAGATGTTGTCCTCGCCCACCTTCAGCGTTTGGGGCTGCAGCTCAACGCGAAGAAGAGCGTGCTGACGCCCACCCAACAGACTACGTTCCTAGGGGTGGTATGGGACTCAACAACGATGCGGGCCCACTTGTCTCCCACACGCGTCGAGTCCATTTTATCCTCAGTGACCAGAGTGCAGTTAGGCCACGCCATCACTGTAAAACACTTTCAGAGGGTGTTGGGTCTCCTGGCAGCAGCGTCCAGTATAATACCTTCCGGACTACTGCACATGAGAGCCCTGCAGTGGTGGCTAAAATCCAAGGGATTCTCCCCGAGGGGAAATCCGCTCCGTCTGATACGGATTACGAGCAGGTGCCTTCGTTCCCTGTCTGTATGGAGGAAATCTTGGTTCCCGTCCCAAGGTCCTGTGTTGGGAGCGATCTGTCGCCAAACAATTATTTCAACAGACGCCTCACTCACAGGATGGGCGCGGTCATGGACGGCCGCTTTGCGAGAGGCTCCTGGCAGCAGCATCATTTCTGCTGGCACATAAATTGCCTGGAAATGTTGGCGGTATTCAGAGCTGTGAGGAGTTTTCTTCCCGCTCTCCGCGGTCGCCACGTCCTTGTCAGAACCGACAATACGGCAATGGTGGCCTATTTGAATCACCAGGGGGGTCTGCGCTCGCGCCCGTTATGCAAACTGGCACATCAGATCCTCCTGTGGTCCCAGCAGAGACTGCTGTCCCTCAGAGTGATGTACATCTCTGGGACCCAGAATCAGAGAGACAGGGGCTGAGGCCCGGGAATGGAGACTATTATGCGAAAAGTTCGGCCCCATAGACGTTGACCAGTGATGAACTGACCAGTGATGACATGTATAGCCGCATGTCGTCATTCCGCCGCTGGTTGTCGAGGTGGTGTCCAGCAAACGATGTGGGCTTTGTTGATCATTGGCAGACTTTCTGGGGAAGACCTGGTCTGATCCGGAGAGACGGCATCCATCCCACTTGGGAAGGAGCAGCTCTCATTTCTAGAAATCTGGCCAAGTTTATTAGTGGACCAAATCCATGACAACCCAGAGTTGAGACCAGGAGGCAGAGTCGCAGTTTAACACACTTCTCTGCCCTTCTTTTTCAGCAGTTACCCACCCAAAACCCTACGCAGAGTCGCAGTCTAACACACTTCTCTGCTCCTCCATTTCAGGAGTTACTTAGTGAAAATCCTATAGTGACGGTGTCTGTCCCCCGACCATCGAAATTATTTAAAAAGGTAAACAGAAGAGGAGCTGTGCATAAAAACCTATAAAAATTAAAACCACAAGAGCAATAGTGCAAACAAATAGGAGAGTTAAATGTGGACTCTTAAACATCAGATCTCTCTCTTCTAAAGGTGTACTAGTAAATGAACTAATATCAGATTATGATATTGATTTATTTGGTCTTACTGAAACCTGGCTGGGTGATGGAGAATATGTTAGCCTAAATGAATCCACCCCTCCCAGTCATATTAATACTCACATTCCTCGAGGCACAGGCCGAGGAGGTGGAGTTGCAGCTATCTTCGACTCTAGCCTTAATCAGCTCTAAACCTAAACTAAACTATAACTCATTTGAAAGTCTTGTTCTTAGTCTTTCGCACCCAAGTTGGAAATCACTGCAACCAATTCTTTTTGTTATAGTGTACCGAGCACCTGGCCCGTATTCTGAATTCTTATCTGAATTTGCAGAGTTTTTGTCAACTTTAGTCCTTAAAACGGACAAAGTTATTATTGTAGGGGATTTTAATATTCATGTGGATGTTGAGAATGACAGCTTCAGTACTGCGTTTATCTCTTGTTAGATTCCATCGGCTTCTCTCAGAGTGTTCATGAACCGACTCACTGTTTTAACCACACCCTCGACCTTGTTTTGGTGTATGGTATTGAAATTGAACATTTAGTGGTGTTCCCACAGAATCCCTCTTTATCCGACCACTGTTTGATAACTTTTGAGTTTGTATTGCTGAACTACTCGCCATTGGGCAAAAATTTCTATACAAGATGTCTGTCTGATAGTGCTATAGCTAAATTTAAGGATGCGATTCCATCAGCTCTAAATACATTATCTAGTCACAAAGTAACGGAGGACTCCTATGCTAATTTCAGTCCCTCCCAAATCGATCATCTTGTTGATAGTGCTGCAGGCTCGCTGCGAATGACACTCGACTCTGTAGCCCCTCTAAAAAAGAAAATACTAAAACAAAGACGGTTAGCTCCATGGTATAATACTGAAACTCGCAAATTAAAGCAAATATCACGGAAACTTGAGAGGAATTGGCGTTCCACCAAAGTGGAAAATTCTCGTTTAATTTGGCAAGATAGTCTTAAAACTTATAGGAAGGCCCTCCGTAATGCCAGAGCAGCGTACTACTCGTCATTAATAGAGGAAAATAGGAACAACCCCAGGTTTCTTTTCAGCACTGTAGCCAGGCTGACAGAGAGTCACAGCTCTATTGAGCCAAGTATTCCCATAGCTCTCAGTAGTTACGACTTCATGAGCTTCTTTAATGATAAAATTCTAGCTATTAGAGACAAAATTCACCAAGACCTGCCCTCAACTGGCACCGACTTATCTCTTAACTCAGGAACCTTAGAAACAGCTGTAGAACCAGATACATGTTTAGACTGTTTTGCTTCCCTCAATCTTTACCAACTAACTTCAATAATTTCTTCATCTAAACCATCAACCTGCCTCTTAGACCCCATCCCGACTAGGCTGCTTAAAGATGTTTTACCCTTAGTCAGCACCTCTATACTAGATATGATCAATCTATCTTTATCAACAGGCTATGTACCACAGTACTTTAAAGTAGCTGTAATTAAACCTCTTCTGAAAAAGCCCAAACTTGATCCGGATGTTTTAGCCAACTATAGACCTATATCTAACCTTCCATTTCTCTCTAAGGTTCTGGAGAAAGCAGTTGCTAAACAGCTGTGTGACTTTCTACAGAGCAATAGTTTATTTGAGGATTTTCAGTCAGGATTTAGAGCTCATCATAGCACAGAGACAGCACTGGTGAAAATTACTAATGACCTCCTTATTGCATCAGACAAAGGACTTGTCTCTGTACTGGTTTTATTAGATCTTAGTGCTGCATTTGATACCATTGACCATCAGATCCTATTGCAGAGACTGGAATATTTCATTGGCATTAAAGGAACCGCTCTAAGCTGGTTTAAGTCCTATTTATCAGATCGATTTCAGTTTGTACATGTTAACGATGAGTCCTCCATGCACGCCAAAGTTACTCATGGAGTTCCTCAAGGATCTGTCCTTGGACCAATCCTCTTCACTTTATATATGCTTCCTTTAGGCAATATTATCAGGAAACATTCCATAAGCTTTCATTGTTATGCAGATGATACTCAGTTATATCTATCGATCAAGCCAGATGAAACTCATCAGTTAGCTAAACTTCAAATGTGCCTTCAGGATGTTAAAACCTGGATGACCTGTAATTTTCTATGTTAAACTCAGATAAAACTGAAGTTATTGTTCTGGGGCCTAAGCACCTCCGTGACGCATTATCTAAAGATATAGTTTCCCTGGATGGCATCGCCTGGCCTCCAGCACCACTGTGAGGAATCTTGGAGTTATCTTTGATCAGGACATGTCGTTTAAGTCCACATTAAGCAAATTTCAAGGACCGCCTTTTTTCACCTACGTAATATTGCGAAAATCAGGAACATCCTGTCTAAAAATGATGCAGAAAAACTAGTCCATGCATTTGTTACTTCTAGGCTGGATTACTGCAATTCCTTATTATCAGGCTGCTCGAAAAAGTCCATTAAGACTCTTCAGCTGATCCAGAATGCTGCAGCACGTGTTCTGACAGGAACCAGGAAAAGAGATCACATTTCTCCTGTTTTAGCTTCTTTGCATTGGCTTCCAGTAAAATCCAGAATAGAATTTAAAATCATTCTTCTTACCTACAAAGCTCTTAATGGTCAGGCACCATCTTATCTTAAAGAGCTCATAGTACCTTACTACCCCACCAGAGCACTGCGCTCCCAGAATGCAGGGTTACTTGTGGTTCCTAGAGTCTCCAAAAGTAGACTAGGAGCCAGAGCGTTCAGCTATCAAGCTCCTCTCCTGTGGAACCAGGTTCCAGTTTGGGTTCAGGAGGCAGACACCATCTCCACATTTAAGAGTAGGCTTAAGACTTTCCTCTTTGATAAAGCTTATAGTTAGGGCTGGCTCAGGTAGTCCTGAACCATCCCTTAGTTATGCTGCTATAGGCCTAGACTGCCGGGGGATTTCCCATGATGCACTGAGCTCCTCTCTCCTCTACTTTCTCTCCCTCTGTATGCAACCTTATCCCATTATTGCATGTTACTAACACAACTTCTCCCCTTTCTGGTAGTCTTGTGCTTTCTCGTCCCTCTCCTCTCTCCTCCTATCACTTCCTGCAGGTTTTCTGGCTCTGGAGCTGTGGAGTCTGGATCTGTGGCTGCGGGTCCCTGCTGCCCCTGTGTTCCTGCTCGACACCCTCTACTGCAACGACTGTTGTCGCTGTCTTATTGTTATTATAATCATTAACATTACGATGGTTACCATTAACACTATTATAAATATCTGTACCATTTTTCATTTAGTTTATAGCAACATCACCTTCGCTGTCTGTACCTCTGTGTGTATATTGTGTAGGCTGCCTCCCTCCCTCTCTCTCTCCTTACATCCCTCTCTCTCTCTCTCTCTCTCTCTCTCTCTCTCTCTCTCTTCACTCTCTCTCTCTCTCTTTCTCTCTCTCTCTCTCTCACCCCAACCGGTCGAGGCAGATGGCCGCCCACCCTGAGCCATGGTTCTGCTCGAGGTTTCTGCCTCTTAAAAGGAAGTTTTTCCTTGCCTCTGTCGCCTAGTGCTTGCTCTTGGTGGGAACTGTTGGGCTTCTGTAATATCATCACAGAGTACGGTCTAGACCTGCTCTTTTATGAAAAGCGCTGTGAGATAACTGTTGTTGTGATTTGGCGCTATATAAATAAAATTGAATTGAATTGAATTGAATAGACGTGGACTTGTTTGCGTCCTGAGAGACTACGCACTGTCCCCTGTGGTTCTCCCTCTCGCCCCCAGCCCCGCTAGGGCTGGATGCCATGGTGCAGACGTGGCCGAGGCAGTCTACTACTAGTAGCCCCGTTTTGGCCGGCACGGGAGGAACAGTCCAGACGCTACTCAGAGCCCCATCCACAAGAAGGATGGAGCTGGTATCTACTAAGTATAATATTCCAAGAAAACATTTCTTTAAATATTTACAGATAAGGAGTTTTGTTCACTCTATGCGGAACCAATCATTAAACTTGCCAGTACTTTCTTCTTTGGAGGAATTAATTACAAAGAAATGCAATAGTAAAGGATTAGTATCAGTTCTTTACAACTGGCATGCATCAGGGTCTACTGAATCAACAACCCCCCAAAACTTGAATTATGGAAGGTGGGATTGAGAGAGGATATATCTGAGGATGATGGAGACAAGTCTGTACAAACTCTCAGAGATAGTCAGGTAACGGTAGCTTAAAACTACTTCAATATAACTAGTTGATGCAGACTTACATAACTCCTGTCAAACTAAATAGGTTAATAAAAATATCCCTGACACATGCTTTAAATGCAGAGAAGCTCAGGGATCATTTGTGCATTGTGTTTGGGAGTGCAGCATTATTAGAGACTTTTGGGTGGAAGTGATTAATATTACAAAGAAAATTTTATCCTTGAATATTCCTCTAGATGTAGCAAAAATGATTTTGCTACACATATATCCAAAGACCCTTAAACTAAATCACGAGCAGTGAAAATTTATAGATTTCGCTATATTACAAGCTAAAAGAATGATAGCTCTTAGCTAGAAAAAGTCTGATCCACCAGTTATTGGAGCTTGGATTAATTCCATGGCACAGTGTATGGCCCTGGAAAAAATAACATATTTGATTTAAAAAAAATGTTACTTTTATGTGTAAAGTACAGTAATACATATTTGGTTTCTGGGTACCTTGCAATATGTGTTTTGCATTTAGATTGACTCTTGTCTGATTCCTTTATGTATTTTTATATGGTAGAAGAGAGTGATGTTCTGCTTTTGTGTTGTGTTGGGGTGGAAAATACCTATGTCGAACTGGAATAGTGTTTCTCTGTAAACTGTCTTGTATAATCAAAAATTAATAAACACATTGTTAAAAAAAAAAAAAAAAAAAAGAAAATGCACCACATTTGCAATAATTCTGTTTTGAATATGTTTTTAACAGCATTTGAAAAATGTGCTGTAGATATACAGTGTTTTGCAGGTGGCGACATAGTAATGAGAAAAGAGTTGATGGATTTGGACAAAGTGGTCATTGAATGCATTTTGTGTGGAAGCAATGAAAAATGATTCAGTTTGGTCCACATACACCTATGTTTCGCTGACTGTGTGAAGAGTTTTGACAATGTGACTTCAGTTTTGACAATGCATGTTAGCAATTGAAAAAAGGTGTTTACAGGTTCTCTGTTGAAAAGTGCTCTGAGATAACTGTAGTTGTGATTTGGCGCTATATAAATAAAATTGAATTGAAATTGAATTGTTGTATAATCTTACCCCCACATCATAATCTGCAAAGCATTTTTTCTACATGTCTATTAGACTTTTTTTCAAAATTACAGTCTACAGTAAATTGATGTAAATATCTGTTGTAATGTGAATATGAATCTGTGGCCCAACAGACAGGAATGTCAACCTGAGCAGGATGCTTCCATTTCTTATTTTGTAATTGTTTCCATCATGCTATGCAGTGCTGTAAATTAATCTTTTTTCTTTCTGCATCACAATGACATGCTCTAAAGTCATTATTTAATTGTCTTTGATAATTCTGAAATTAATTAATTGCACCTACACAATTTGGTGCCCCTAATAGGTCATTCAACTTACTGTATGTCCTTTTCATTAAAGCTTTTACACAAACTGATCTAAGTTCTTGGTTTCTGGTAGAAAGTGAAATCTGGGTTTAACTTTCTTTAGCCATGGGGAGCATGCATTAAAATGTTTTACCTCCATCAATATAGTTCCCTGTGGTATATATTTGAAACTTTTCCATGACAGATCAAAAAACACATTCCTCAGCCATAATTTGCATTTAAGTGGGTGAGTGAGCCCGAAATGTACTCACTTCCCTCCCTTTCCTGAGAAACTAAAGTTGGTCTCTATTATATATATAAGTAGGGAGGAAATGCTAAAGATAATGTGGGGTTTAGAGGTCCTAATGAAAACATAAATATGTTGCACTCCTAATATGGAATTTTCTGGGATTTGGCTTGAATTTTGCAAACCTGCCCTGTATAAAACTCATTTATAGCGGCACACAGGGAAATGTTCTTATTGTATGGCAGGGGACCAGCAGTGTATTGGAGACAGCAGTGTGTGTGTATTGGTTGCCTAGGCTGAGTGGAAAGCAGCATAGATTTACAGGTGTCTGTGTGACACTTTATAGAGCTCCACCTGGCCAGCAGGAATTTTAACAGGTTGACTGACTAATCCTTACCGACCTCCCTGTCTTCCTTTGTGGTCTTGCCACATGTACAAGATGTACTGCAGTCGCACAGCAGCGTGTGTTTGTGAGAATTTGTATGTCTGTCCTTGTTTAGGCCGACAGAATGACATAAATGAGGTATTTTTGCCATTCTTCCATGTGCCGTTTTGGGAATTCGGTTAAGTTTTGGCTTAATTAATTTGTCATTTTAGCTGACGATTTTATCCAAAGTGACTTAAAATTGCTACATATGTCAGAGGTCGCATGCCTCTGGAGCAACAAGGGGTTGAGAGTGTCTTGTTCAGGGACACACTGGTGGATGTCACGATGGGAATACCCGGGTTTCCCACACCAGAGGCATGTGTCTGATAGGCTGATCCATCGCCACCCCACTAAAAAGATTTTCCCAAACTGATTGTCATTTTGATAGTTTTGGCAAACATTAACATTTAGGAAAACATTTTACTCACCAATTGCATTAAAATATTTTCTGTTTTTCTTTAGTTGGATGGATTAAGTCATGGTCACTTGGGGGCAGTGCTTGAAGTGGACTATCCTCAACCTCACCAATTTATGGTGGAAATGTCTTTATTTAAATGAAGGGAAACAAGATTAAGGTGGCAAGTGACAATTCAAAATATATAAATATATATAAAATATAACTAAGCAAATTATACTTTTTCAGTATTATAAAATAATGCCATTTCATTTGTTTTCCATTATTTTCGGTGCTTGTTTATATAGTGATTTAATGGGTTTAACAGTTGACTGTGAAGCCTTGCTCCATACAGTAACACAATAAGAAAGATGGGAGAATATCATGGCATGCATAAACAGTTGAGCTGCCTAGATGGGTATATATTGTCTAATCATTCTAAAACAGTTCAAATTAGTCTTTACAGTTTTGCATAGTTTTTTAACATGTTTATCAAATTTAAGTTTGGGGTCCAAAATGACACCTAGGAATTTAAAATCATTGACTTCCTCTATTTCCTCTTGATTTATTGTAATTATAAGCTTTTCTTTTGCGTTCCTTCTCATGGAAAAACACATTGACATAGTCTTTTTCAGATTCAGTTAAGTGATTTTTTTTTAAACCATAGAGATACTCCCCCCATTTCGCTTGTTAAAATCTCTGCTGCTACACAAGGGGTTTTGGCTGTTACATAGATAATTGTGCCATCAGCATACATCAGCAACATCCAGCTTTTTTACAACATGATGGTAAGTCGTTTATGTATAGGCTGAAGAGCAGAGGCCCCAAAATCGGGCCTTGTGGAATTCCCATTGTAGATTGTTGGGGGGTTGAATATTCTGCATTGATTTTTAGACACTGCTCTCTTGATTTGAGATAGGATGCAAACCAGCCAGTTGCTTGCTCAGAAAAGTAAGTAAGTACTTAATTTGTTCAAAAGCATGGTTCACAGTATCAAAGGCCTGTTTAAGATCTATAAACACTGCTTCAACTACATTTCCCTTATCTAATGAGGACTTGATGTTTTCAGCGAGGTAGCAGTTGGCCATCTCAGTTGAATACCCTGGTCTAAATCAGGATAAATAAGTAAATTATTTTCAAGGTGGTCAACCAGTTGTTCTGCAACAATTTATTCCAGAATCTTTGAGAGAACTGATCGGATAGAGATTGGTCTATAATTGCTAACTTGGTCTGGTGCACCAGCCTTCAAAATTGGCGTTATGACCGCTGTTTTCCAGGTTTGTGGAAATTTACAAACTCTAATGGAAAGGTTTATCAGATGTGTTATTGGTTTAATCAGAGTGGAGCTGTGTGTTTTAATAACAGCAATATCCAACCCAAACCAATCCTTTGCCTTTGAATTATTTAATTTATTAATGATTGTTTTTGATCTGTGGTTCCTGATTGTCTGTGTACTCTGTATCAGTGTGCTTGTCCTGTGTTGTTTTTGAACTACTAGCAGACTGGGATCCAAGGGAAGCAGAACAAAAATAAACTCCCCACCTGGAAGTAGAAATCTCCAGGGCCATCCCAGGATCAGTCCTCCAGATTGCAGTGAGCAGCCTAAATCAGGCAGAACAGGCTAAAATGTAATTAATACAAGGGGAACAAACTTACACCAGTCTAGTTTGCCTAGCCTGCCCACCGGTCTAGTAGGCAGGCAAGGATCAAAAACAGGAGAGCAGTCCAAAGCTTAAAGCAAAACAAATCCAAAAAGGTGCATGCTTTAATAAAAAAAAATCCAATAAAACAAAATCTAAAAGTAAGCACAGAAGACTGGCACACCAAACAATTGGGAGACAAGACCTAAATATACAAAGTGGCAGGATGATTAAATAAAAGGTGAAACATATTCAGACAATCAACAGGGAATACACAGATAAGAAGTAAAGTAAAACAAGACACAGGAGGCAGACACTTTCAAAATTAAACAGGAAACTAACAAAACTCAAACCAAAGACACTCTCCTGAGATATTTACAGTGAATATTGTTAAGTAGACATTATATTGACACATGCCCTAGAATGTTCATTGTTCCTATATGATTCAGATTCAGAACCAGATCCACTGTTATAATAAATGGTTAAACCTCTTTTTTTGCAAGTTGACCTCTCTCCATCACTTAGGATCCTCCTGTCTTCCCTTGAATTTATCAATATACTTGTTATGGCATGTGTATTCCAAATCACAATGATATAAGAGAGGCACCGATTGATCAGCCGATGACGGGATCGGCCAGTTTTCAGCTTGACCGGCACGACCGGGCCAATCAGTCTCATATGTAATTCTCTGCCCGTTAAATCTACATGCATGCTGTGTTTGAAAGAAATAGGAAATGGGGAATGTATTCTTTCAAATATTTGAAAGAAAGAAGAAGAATAGCCAATGCTTATACAGGTGCTTATGTGGATCCTAATAAAGAAAGATTGTTTTATTAAAGAGAAGTTACAAAAATGAGTGCTATCAATTATAGTTCTTAGAAAGAAAGCAGGTTGTAAACTGCCAAAATCGGAATAGGCAGGTCAGACTTAAACTAAATCAGATATCGGAATCAGCTAACAAAATTGCAATCGTGGCATCTCTAGATGGCTAACTGCTGACTTGTGTTCTGTTATTCTCTGGGTGGATGAAATAACTTGTTTTCTTTGAGGGGTGTAATGTCACTGTGTTGCCAAGTGATCGTCTGATGAATTAATGATAAATGAATTCAGAATGAAGAAGGAAAAGACAGAGGTCAGAGGTCATGGCTGATAACCTGTTCTTGTGTGTCAGTTCAGTCTCTCTCTGAGCTCCCAGGCAGATTTCATAAAGAGCAGCATATGAGTCCATTTTCATGCTTGAGTATTTTGGGTTACAGTTAACATTCCTGCACCTTTGGGTCAGTGGAAACACATGATCAAAATGAAGAGGTTTGAAGAAACAACTCATTTGTTGCTGATTACTCATTACAAGTCATCATCTGCATACTGTAAACACAAACTATGAGTGTATTAGAAACGTTTTATGAAAGATTTGTTTTTGAGCCTGTATTTGGATTTGAGATGAGTTTTCCATACTGCTTACACCCCCAGCACTCAGACATCTTTACATTTATACATTTTTCTGTCTAACAGTGTTTGCTGCTTAGTGACAGTTAGAGACAATTAATGGCACGAAAATCCAAGGCTTAACCTTAACTATTACACAGAGGTGGGTAGAGTAGTCCAAAACTGTACTCAAGTATGCAGAGTTGGCCCTAGACCTTTGGGGGCCCAACAAGGTTTGAGACCCTTTGACTGTTTTAAGAAAGGCCTAAAGAAAACCAATGACAACCTTATAACTATACTGTACATATCATATCTTCTATGTTTGATGTCTAACAGGAAAATTATGAGCTGAATGGCAGTGCAAGACCCAACACACACTGGTAAACTTGCTGAATAAAAAGACAGATAAGGTGATTTTCACTGACCAAAGATTCATTTTTAATTAAGAGTTTAAGAGTTTTAAGAGGCACAAACTACAACATATTTAAAAATAAATATGAATATAATTTAAATTAATAATAGATCAAATAGAATAACATTTAAATTAAATATTATATAAAATAATAAATAGAACAGTCAAATGTTTGAAATTCTTTTCATCTAAAACACCACAAACAAGATCAATAATAACAATAATAAGAATAAGGTAAATTTCAAAAGAACTTTTAAATCCAAACTTATATCATATATATAATATATAATCATAAGTTTACAATGAGCTGATCATATGTGGTTTTCAAAAAATAAATTTGTGGAAAAGGCCTTCCCCTCAGAAGTTCTTCAAATCTGTGATGCTATGCATCCATTTACTCATTCCTCAGAATAATTTTATTCTTGCCTTCCTGGATGCAAAGTCATTTATAACCTCATCATATGAGATCTGGCTGCCTATCTGGTGATTGATGCTGATCATTGCCATTCTGCTCAGGTGTTCCTCAACTGCCTAAACATTCATGCTTTCACAGAGCTCTTTTGCAGTGGTCTGAGCATCCACAAACCCACTTGCCCTTTAGGTCTGTAGAGATGCTTTGGTTTTATTTATGAGACCTACTGCTATGTCCAGCTGCATGTTGACGGACTGAAGGAGTTTGCTATACCATACAGCTGTGCAGATCAGTGGCTGTATTACAGAAACTTCCTAACTAGCAGATCCTATCCTAACTGCTTTGTAACCAGTGTTGGACAAGTTACTCAGAAACTGTAATATATTACTAGTTACTTATTAATCCTCAAAATGTAATATTATTACTTACTTATTACTGGGTGATAAAAGTAACTAGTTACGTTACTATATTACTTTCCAGTGTTTCCACAGAATGACAACACCCCCCGCTGTCATTCTGGGGGGGGGGGGGGGTTACAATGAGAGAGAGATGTTCACGAGAGAGGAGAGAGAGAGAGAGAGAGAGAGAGAGAGAGCCAGTAGGTGCTGCACGAATAAATGCTCCTCAATGCAGCTCCTTAATCAAAAATGATTTTAAATACGCCTAGTAAAAATTTGGAAAATCAATATGTGGCGGTCCGCGTTGAGACTAATATCATATTCATAACAACAGCAAGGAATGTGGTTTTTACAAAGCATATAGCCAAGGCCTGTTTCTTAACGACACCGGCTGAAATAAATAAATAAAGCAATAAATCCCGACTTTTAAACAGCTATTTTACTGCACATGTAGCCTATTTATAAGAGCAGTATTCAGCAGTTACAAAACGTTACGTTACGCCACTCTCTCCCGATGAGTCCGAACATCAGTGACAGAAGCTGCCGATGTGTCGTTCTTAAGTTTCACGTCGCTATGCTGCTTCAGCAGATGCTTCAATAAATCAGACGTAGAATTGTTCGCAGTTGAAAGCTTTTTGCTGGTCGCACAGACTTTACAACAGATGACATGTTCTTTGCATCTAAAACTGTGACACAATAATGGCAGCAATGGCAATAGGAAAAAGGCCATTACAGATTAACAGTTCCTAAGTCAATAATCCTTTCCTAACTTTAGATAAGAAAAGTGTATTACAGAAGCATCCCAACTTCGTAAAATCTTAAATAAACTCTCCTAACTTTAGGAGAACTGTTAAGCTGTCCTAACTTTGACTTTTCCACCAGGTAGTGTTTGCTAACTCGTTTAATCCACATGGTTGCTCTTTTATTGCTTTTACATTATCAACAAAATGTCAACAGGCGGAACTTAATTGTTTCTATCGATGTGTTTGATGACAAAAGTATGTCGCGATGTAACGCTAGATAATGTCTCATTATATAACATAGCCTAATGTGATGGCTTGATGTAACAAAAGGATCCTAATGCAAGTCTTTGATAGGAGGAGATCGTTAAATTCAAGAAATACATGAAAAACATGATGACGTTAGCCCGCAGCCTTTATTATTATGATTTACTTTCCCGAGAAGAGAAGCCTACGGGTTTCTGCCGGGATCAGTGAGGGAGCACAGGAGGAGCCACCAGCGGTTTCATCTGCTCTTTGGACACTACAGTGGCCTGTGTCATCATATCACTGTAAATTTCTTTTTGACAGCATCAGCGCTCCGCTGGATGCCAGATATTGTCCACTATTTTAGCCCTCTCTCTGTCTTTAATCTCCCCAGCTAAGCGTTATGTGGATTTGGATTTCTCGATGGAGGTTACAAACACCTCTAAGTCATCTGACATGAAGTCCAATGATAGTTGTTGTTTCTGCTCCATTTCAGTGTATGTTTGATTTAAAAAACGGCCAAAAAACAGCGATTAAAAAGCCGTTTAGCTCGGCGAGATGAGAAAAGTTGCATCGGTTGCTAGGTAACAGACATAAAAGTTGATAAGCGATGTTGGATTGAGTATTTAGGATTTCCTAACCTGAGATAAGACAGGATTCCTAAAGTTAGTTAGGATTTGCTTCTGTAACACCAAATTGAGAAAAATCCTATCTTAGGGCACTTTCACACCTGTAGTTCGGTTCATTTGGTCCGGACCAAGTGAAAAAAATGATACACTGTTGCACTGTTTAGTTCTGGTCTGGTTCAAGTTCACACTGCAGTTTTACAAACGAACCAGAGAAGTAACCATGATGTTACACAGACTTAAAGGTAACTTGTTGACTGGACAGCTTTGGCGATTGTCATCCTGCATCATCAGGACCCACGTGGGGAAATCAAACTCCGGTGACTGACAGAAGTTTGTGTAGCACTTTAACGCTTCTGATCTGAATCGCAAAGAGCTCACAAAGTGATAATTTATTATAAGCATTAGTAATGCTAGACAGCAGATTGAACGCTATTGTGAATAATAACGTAAAAACAGGACATGTGCAGTAATAATTCGGGGCTTATTCACCTGTAGTATACTGTGGTATCGCTGTCACACATTTTTTGTGGACCTAATGAACTGACAGGGTAAACGGAGTACTACTTACTTTTTTTTATATATAGATTCACACCACAAGCCAACCGCACCAGAGTTCGTTTGAAAGCGTAGTTGTCTCGGTACATTTGTTTGGTCCGCTTTTGGTGCTCGCCCGAGTGCGATTGCTGCATTCACACCTGTTCAAAAGAACCGCACCAAGGGGGAAAACAAACTCTAGTGCGATTCAACCAAACTAAATGAGACAGGTGTGAAAACACCCATAGACTCTTCCTATCTTAACTTAAGATAGGAACTTTCTGTAATACAGCCCCAGGAACTAAATGATCCATTTTCTTCTGCCAGGGACTGGGCCTCAATTCTAATCATCGGTTCATTCCTCAATCAAAGACTCCCTGACTTTGACGCCGTGGTAAGGTAAAGGTCCACATGATCTTTAAAGATGGTCCACTTTGATGGTGCACTTCTACACCGCCACCATTGAGTCCATCCTCACCTCCTCCATCACCATCTGGTACGCTGCTGCCACTGCCAGGGACAAGGGCAGGCTGCAGCGTATCATTCGCTCCACAGAGAAGGTGATTGGCTGCAATCTTCCTTCTCTTCTGGACCTGTACTCCTCGAGGACTCTGAGACTCTGAGATTGCAGCTGACTCCTCCCACCCCGGAGACAAACTGTTTCAGACTCTCCCCTCTGGCAGGAGGCTGCGGTCCATCAGGACCAAAACCTCTCGCCACAAAAACAGTTTCTTCCCGTCTGCAGCTGGCCTCATAAACAAGGCCCGGGTCCCCCACTGACACTCCCCCCTTTCAAATGATACAAATGTCTCTGCACATGTAAATACTGCTTCATCTCGTGTCGGGCTCAGACCTGGCACGTCGCACATATTTGCTGTTGATTGTTGATCTTTGTAGTTGTATATTTTTATGTTGTCTGCAACGTTGTTCTTCCATTCCATATTTATATATATTTCTACATTTATTTATGTTGACTGTATGTTTGTCTACGTGTAGCACCTTATCACCACAGCAAATTCCTCGTATGTGTAAAACACTACTTGGCAATAAAGCTCCTTCTGATTCTGATTCTCTGGAAATTTCTGCACCACTCTAAAGAAGTTAGTAGCATCCACTGACCCCTTGGCTGAATCTGCCAGCATCAGATTTAATGTGTGGGCTGCACAAGGTACATAGAGAGCTTGAGGATTCTTCTTCAGCCTGGTCTGTGTCCCTTTGTTTCAGCCGTTGATGTTAGCGCCATTGTCATAGGATGTTCCTCTCCAGTCCTCAAAGGGGATGTTCAGTCCAGATGATTCATGGGCTAATAGCAACCCCAAGAAGTGCTGTCTGATTTCTGGTGTGTTTTTTAGGTTGACTGTATGGATCACAACAGACATCTGCTCCTGGTGGCTGACATCTGGAGTGCACTCCAAAATCAGGGGAAAATACCTTGACTCCTTGATTTGAGCCACAATTGTACGGAGAATGGTGTCACTGATGCAACGATAAGCTCATTTTGTATTGTTTTCCAAAAGTTTGTTGTGTGATTCACTCCACTGTCAATGCGTCGTACATGCACTTTTAAAACAGGATCAAACTTCTTTACTAATTCCACCTCTTTTAGGAAGTTACCATTATTGTTGGCATGTAACATATCAACAGATCCTCTAAGACCCAGGTTCCTTTCTGCTAGAGATTGTATGATTGACACAAGCCTAATGAGGACCTCCCTCCCCCTGTTTCTCTCTGCCTCTAGGAGGGACAATTCAGTCCAATCTATTGTCTCCCCTTTTCGTAGACAGACTTCTAGCTCCTTCCAAGACACCAAATTTTAAGCATGATCTGGGCTGATTTCATGTTGCTTAAGTAATGCGCCAATATTGAATTATGTCTCTAAATACTGACATTTTTCAGTTTCTAATGTTTTACGATCTGCGACCACACTGGCTGACTGGTCAGCTGCAGCGGAACGCTGTTTGTGTGTCTGTCAGTCTGAGCCAAACTAATACTTTCACTATTGTGGGGAGATACGAGTGGCCCCTCCTGACTTCGACTGATTCTCATATTGCTGAACTCTGATTGGCTGAACGGCATATATATATATACACAGTAACTTCCAAGGAAGCGGTTGGTTAATTTCGCAATTTCATACAGGGTGATGACGATCCCACTCATGTTGATGAGGAAGAAGAGAAGAAAAAGGAGGAGCCGCAGAAGGAGGAGGTACAGGGGCAGTGTGCAGGGCAATCAAATTCAATTCAATTTTATTTATATAGCGCCAAATCACAACAACAATTATCTCACAGCTCTTTTCATAAAAGAGCAGGTCTAGACCGTACTCTGTGATGATATTTACAGAAGCCCAACAGTTCCCACCAAGAGCAGCACTAGGAGACAGAGGCAAGGAAAAACTTCCTTTAAGAGGCAGAAACCTCGAGCAGAACCATGGCTCAGGGTGGGCGGCCATCTGCCTCGACCGGTTGGGGGTGAAAGAGAGAGAGAGAGAGAGAGAGAGAGAGAGAGAGAGAGAGAGAGAGAGAGAGAGAGAGAGAGTGTAGAGATAGATTTAGAAAATGGATTATTGTCATATTTATTACTGATGTTCTTCTCATGTGTAGCTGTACAATCAGTCCAGCACAGGGGAAGCTGAGCCCTACATGGGCGCACTCAGAACTGAAAATGAGGGATTTGATTTATATGCAAACACACACACAGACACTGCTCTATTGTATTGTAGTTTTTGATTATATTTAACTACTTTAGCACTCTGACGGGCTGTACATATGACATGTTGGTAGTAGTATACTGTACTTACACTGGGCATATTTGAAATGTTTCCTAGCTATGAAATAAGTTTTAATTTAATGTTATTATATTAATAGAAATAATTTATACTCCACAGATTATGTGCAACCAAAACAAAGATTTTTATTAACAAATTAAACTCAATCAGCAACAGAAAACTACTTCTTTAAAAGAGAAAGCAAGCATGTAACAAGATTTAACTGAAAACACAAAACTGAAGACTTAAATTAGTAAAAACTTTTAACACCCTCCCTCCTCTGAGGGAGTAAAAACAAGAGTATACAGCTCCACACTGCTGTCTGACCCTAAATGGTCCACTGACCCCACAGGGGTCATAGTTATTTACACTGGGGACGCTGGGGACATGTCCCCACCACATTTTGAAATGGCTGATTTTGTCCCCATCACTTTTTGAAAGCATTGATTAAAAATGTTCTGAAGAAATGTTAACTAACAAATGTTAACTAACAAATGAAAATGCTTTGAGGAAAGGTTGATTTCCACAATAAGAAAACATGCAATGCAATATGTTTCCCTCGTATAAAAACAGACATTTCCACTGTAAATTGGAGCAGAAAATGTCTCCAGAATGCAGGAAATTACCAGTTTAAAGCTCAAAATCTTGTGGCGGAGGACCCCCAGACCCCCCGCACATGTATTTCAGCATCCAATATTTTATGTAAATAGTGCTAAAATTCTTCTTGTCTTGTTCGCGTGCATGGTCACCTGATCTGAGCCCTTATGTCCTCACCACTTGTCAACACAAAGTGACGCCCTTGACTGACCCTCTCTCCTCTGCACCAGCTCTTCTCCAGTAGGCCTACTTATACTCTCCACAGATTAGTGAACACTTTTGCAAGGCATTGTATGCATGCTACATTCTCATTAGGGGCTGAGCACCCCTAAAGGTCTGATCCTAGAATCGCCCCTGTTGGATAATATATCTGTGTTGTGCACCAGGAGTAGAGGTGGTTGATGGACCTGAAATAAAATAAAGAAAATAATTATACATAAAGTTAGACTTGATTTTTAAAATGCAGAAGGTTATCATTTTACAGTCCCTTCATACTAAACGACAGTAGGAGCTGTGTTTACTGGCAGCATGTACTTTAATAGTGCTCGTGGAAAGGGGACGTGAGGAGTAAATTAGCCCTTTAGTGTAGACGCCAAAATGGGTTTATGTTGTATTGTTCTGTTTAATGCTTAACGCCACAGCGAATGGTATAAGCTAGAGAGCTGCACTGGGATTAGGATCAGGTAGGACCCAACACAAATCGCATGGGAGTGGGCGGTTTTAACTCTGCTGCGGGCGGGAATGGGCGGTTAAAAATATACTGCGGGTCCTGCAGTAGCGCTGATAAGATGGAGTCAACAAACAAAGTTGAAAATGAGTGTGTGTGGCTGCTTCTGAGAATGTACTACACAGGCCTGACTTGAACTGGCAGCTTTGGGTACGGGAGGCAGACAGGCTGGCGAGGAGGCTAAACCTGCTGCTAGTATCAGTATCAGTCGCCAGTGCACTTAAGGTGTCGGAGAGTGAAGACAAAAGACAAAAATGAATGCAAGGATTTATGTCTGTTATTCCGATTTATGTCTGTTTATTTTAACTCTGCATGTCACAATGTGTGCTGGAGCGGGAGGGAGTGGACAGACATGTTGCGGTAGCGGGCGGTAATGGTCACAAAATCAATGGGAGGGGGATCAAGAAAACTGTCCCGCACAAGTCTCTAGTATAGGCCTAATACTAAACCAAATTTATGCAGTTTGAAGAAGTTGTGATGCTAATCACGATTAGCGCGCTACCATGTTAGCATGTAAACAACTGTAGCATAACGTTAGTTAATACAAGCGTGGTTAAGGCTAATGTTAATGTAAGATTGTTGTCTTTAGAGGTATCAGAAAATGAAGCCTAAAGGCTTACATACCTTTATCTTCTTGTTTCTTCTCTTCTCCCAGCCTCTTCTTTTGTCATTTTTCATGGCCATAAAGATATTATCATCGGTGTCATTGACCGACTGACCAAGTGACAACAAATGACATCATAGGGTCAGTCAGCACCAGGACTCGCGGGGAGCTCTTAGCTGATTTGCCATAATAAAGAACTAAATTAATAACAACTGTGCTTATCATTATGCCTGATATAGAGAGCCTCATTTCTTTTTATTTATTTAAGACGAGACACACCAGAGCATCTCTTACAGACGCATCTGGGAGCATCTCATAGATACGCACCTGGAGCATCTCCCACAGACGCTAAAGGTACCCTCAGATAACTATGCTTTGTCAGTTTTTCTGAAAGCATCGGTATTGGACGCCCTGAGATGAGAAGGGGCTTGTGCAACTTAAGTGCGACTCAACTCCGAGTATTAAACTCAAGTCCCCATCTCTGGGAGCTACCGGCTGCTGCTTCTACTAGACTAGACTAAAACTCCTTGTTCGCTTACTTACTAGCAGAAAATTCTGTGTTTTAAAAAAAAAGAAAAATCACTGTGAAGTAACAAACAAACTAACAAAAAAAAGTTTTTTATGTAAAATCAAACTACTGTCAATAAATACAAGCATTTATATTATTATATGCATTCACAAATGAATTAAATGCTTCAGAGATACAAGCTGTTCCAGCAAAAATAAATCCAGTGTGTAAAGATAACTCTGAGAAAAGCTTTCACAAGTTCTTGAGGCCTAAAATTTGCAGTGTAAAGTGTAGAGCAACACTGAAACCGATTATTAAACAGAAATGCTTAATATGTTTACAGTTTTTTTGGATTGCTTAAGCACGATTTTCAAAACAGGGCCCGTGTTTTCAAAACACTACACACAATTAGCACAACCACACACCCAAATAGCAAAACACTACAGATCCTTTACATAATTAAACACTCTTGTAAAAACTATACTCTTCTGTTTGACAACCACACTTTGTTACCATATGAAACACACACGTTTCACATTACTATACTCTGTTTGCACGAGTTACACTCTGCTGTGATAAACCTAAAACACTTTTAGCACTTCTACTGCCCTATGATTAGAGTAGACTACCGTCAACAAAGTACAAATATAATGTAAATTCACCAAACACTACACAAGACCAATGTTGCAGACTGAAGAAACTCATTTATTTCTCAACACGCCCAAAATGTTGACATGGAGATTCATAATACTGTAACAAAATGTCACTTTACGTAGTGTACTGTAAGTTTACTGTAAAAAAACCCCAAACAAACTAGACATTGTCTCTTCGCCTAGCTGGATCTGGCCAGAGGATTTCATCAACATCGCAGGCAATGTTTCAAGAAACGTCTTGAATGACGAATCCATCCTTGCATTGCCGCTACCTCCATCTGGTCACAGGCCTCCTCCACGGCTTGGATGAGGGGTACCTCAGCCTGGAGACGAAGATCATTTACCTTCCACCGCCATGCCGAGAAAAACTCTTCTATAGGGTTGAGGAATGGAGAGTATGGTGGAAGATATAGGACGGTGAAATGTGGATGTTGCTGAAACCAGTTCTGAACCAGAGCAGAGCGGTGGAAAGACACAATGTCCCAGACAACAATGTATTGCATATGATCGATTTGATTTGGACCCCATTCTGTGTAATGGCTGCACAGAGTGTTATATTACCCCACGTTGCCCTGGGACATTGACTATAGCCCTGTGGCCAATGATGTTTCTTCCCCTCCTTCGTGTTCTCGTCAGGTTGAACCCAGCCTCATCTACGTAAATGAACTCATGCTGGATCTCCTCTTCATCCATTCGTAAAACTCTCTGAAGTGTCGGGCAAAATTCTGTAGTTCAGTGTAGATCTAGTATACATATTACAGTACAGTAAAAGATTATAAGACAGTATGCAAGATCACACTGCTAAAGTGAATACATACCTCTGCATTATCATGCCGCAGTCGTTTCACCCTTTCGGAATTGCACTCGAAAGGCACTCGATAAATTTGCTTCATTTGAATATGTTTTTTTTTTAGGATGCGTGCCAGTGTTGATGTTGAGACCTGATGGATATCGTTGAAACTGCCGTGGTTATTGACAATGTTAGCTTGGAGCTTATTGAGTGTTATAGCATTGTTGGCCAAAACCATGTTTACTATCTCCCTCTCTTGCTGTTCTGTGAACATAGGAGGCCTTCCCCCTTGTCGTTCCTGACCCTCAATCCTATGTAGAAAAATAAAAACAGTATACAATAGTACAGTAATTTCACAGGAAAAGGTAACAGAAGTGCTGATTCCTCCCCTTCCTCCTCCTCCTCCTCCTCCTCGTTCTCTGACTCTTTCCATTGTGCTTGAAGACCGATGAACTCACCTGCTGCTTTTTATAGTGCTTATACACCTGATTGGTGTGTCTACAATTAAGCAAATAATTTGCACACCTGATGACTGTGTTGAACCAATTGGTTGGACGGTGCGGTAATTTGACAGTCAGTGCTTTGGTATTGCAAGGAAGTGACTTCATGATAGATTTTTGTGTGTAATGTATGTTAAGTGTGTTTAGTGTTTTGCAAATCACTGTGTGTAGAGTTTTGCAACAAGTGTGAGGTTGACAATGTGCTTATAGTTGCGCAAATATGGGCTGATGTTTTGCTTCTTGAGTGTAAGGTTTTGCTAATAGTGTACTACTTTTAATTTTAGTGTGTAAGCAATCCAAAAAAACTGTAAGATGATTTTGCATTCTGTTGGGAGTATATTTTTGTGGCTGTGACTAAATATCTATGTAAGATAGTAAGACATTTCATCTGGATTCTCTTGGTCAGATCAACTCAATTCTGAGCACTGCAGCCATTTTCTCTAATCACTCAATCACAAACACACACAATGTAGAAACTCTGAGAGGAAAGTGGTGCTGAAAATCTGAAAACTCAAAGCCTGTACCACAGACAGGAAAGTGTGTGTGTGTCTTTGTGTGTCTGTGTCTGTATGCGTGTGTGTGTGTGCGAGTGCAAGCATGTGTTAAAGGGTGCATGTGGAGGTTATCTTAGATTTTACATAGGGAAAATCATGCCACTACAGATTTGAAAAACAACTTTGTCCACACACTCACAGTCTCAATGCACATGATAATTTCCTTTAAGTCAAATTTTGCTTTGCTATAGTCTGCAGTGCCCTAACTAAAGATCATTTAGATTTCATATGGTATTTTGCAGATGTGAACCAGTTCTGCATTGTTAACCAAAACTACTAAAAATGTCCTTTATGACAAGATTAGGGCAACCATATTTTGCATAAAGTCACACCTGAGTTGACAGATTTATGACATAAATGGACTAGATACTGTATATTTCAGAGATGTAAAATATTTAATGTCAAACTTTTGTAGTAGTTGTGTCATCTGACAATGCTTTGTGAAAATGTGAAATTTTATTTCTCCTTTTAGTAATAAACAACAGCTGTCCATGTTTATGTTTATCACAGTAAATTTATTTGCAGATTTCTGCTGCAGATGTGTGCTACCTATTTACCACCTATCACAAACATGCACAGGTTCATGTCCCTATTACTAGACCACAGGGTGACTTTGACAAGGGCACCAGGCTTGTCACAGTCTGTGGCAGGTGTGGCCTACCATTGTGGTCAGATGCAGCTGGGGCTATAGCATACTCCACATATACACACATGCTGACATCTTTTAATCTACCAAGTAAAGTTTCTTTGCTGATGCAGTCAGGTGTAACAGAAGAACCTTCTGCAAATCACACAACTGCTTTTCCCTGTTGTGTTTATTTAATCAATAGCTCACGACAGGCCGTGTTATATATCACAGTTAAGGGGAAATCCCCTGAATGATATAATAAGCATATATCACAGCCTGAAGTGAGCTATTGCTTTTATAAAACGGTTATCAAGTATGGCAAAATAAAGTAGGCTACCAGACACACTACAATTTGACTTTATTTCATCAACAGACATTTCTTTATTAATACAAAAAGTAGTTCCACCAGGCTGCCGGTAGGCTACATATTGCGTGACGGTTGTTAAGCAACATACATCAAAGGCTAGAATTATTAGAACTATTTATTTATTTATTCTTATTTATCTACTTGCATGTTGCCTTTTGTTGTGCAGCCACTAAAAACTGACTTTGGAACTTATATGGTAATATGCTTGCTATTGTGCTAGCGGCCAGCAGTGCGTAAAATAATAACACTTCGCTAAGCCCCGCCCCCCTTCGTTACTGTTACTAAGTCCGACAAACTGTCGGCGCTGCCACTGTCTATTACTGCACTCCCCGGAGAAATACTGTCAAATCTCAGAAAGAAGCAGACAGTTTTGCAGTTGCATTAACCATTTGAAGGTTGTATTCAGGCTGTCAAACTGACTCAGACTGAAATGATAGAAGCTAAAGCCTACCAATCACACAGTACAAGTGAACCACACCCTGACGACTGAGACAAAAGACAACGATATGAACGATCAGCACCGTTCTATTTCATATAGGCTTCGCCCTCTAAGGCTATCGCTATTGGGTATACCCTTGTAAATGTAAATGCTCCGTACTTGTATAGCGCCTTTCTAGTCTTTTCGACCACTCAAGCGCTTTTACACTACATCTGCATTCACCAGTCACACACATTCATACACTGAGCCTAAGTGCTCAACGGAAACTAACATTCACACTCATTCATACGCTGGCGGAATAGCCGCCAGGGGCAATTCGGGGTTCAGTATCTTGCCCAAGGACACTTCAACACACAACTAGGGGGAGCCAGGGATTGAACCGCCGACCTTCCGATTAACGGCCAACCCGCTCTACCTCCTGAGCCACAGCCGCCCCGTTAATTCTTCCTTCCGCGCCTGCGCAGCACTGACAATTTTAGTCTATGCTCTCCTATGTCCGCACCTCGTATATACACACAACGGTGAGACTCAGCTTACGGCTCCCATTTTTCTTCAGCACCAAGCTGTCTAAAGAGCAGAAGATTTACTGTCGGAAAAGAAGAGCGATGTCTTCTAGCAAGTCAGCCCGAGCAGGACCTCCATCCCCCATGCTGGGTGCGTCTCGGACCGTAGCACACCCTCTGCTCATGCTGCTCGTTCTGCGACCTTCTCTCTCCCGAAGAGATGCAATGCTGGGCGGATAATTTTGCTGGTGAGGATGAGGTGGCGTGGCGGTCCACCCACTCTCTTGACGAAGCCCTCGACCTGTTGCTATCAGATGAGCAGGAATCACCCAGCGGCTCCCTGCTTCCCCTGTTCCAATCTGCAGTGACGCCGGCCTCGACGTTGCTATGTTGCCCCCCCGCCGAGACTGTACTCTCCTCCTCGGCTCAGAAGTCCGCCCTCTGGGCGGAGCTTCAGGAATAAGGGGTTCTACTCCCACTGCTTCCTGATCAGGAAGAAGATGGGCAGTGAGAGGCCCATCCTGGACCTGTCACTGTTCAACAGGGCGATTATGGTGAGAATTTTTTGCATGTTAACAGTGAAACAGGTGATGGAATGTGTCTTTCCCGGACACAGGAAGTTTCTGCGGTTTTCATTCCAGGACGAACTGCTGCTGCTGGCGCTGCCCCGAGACGCAGCGGTGGTGCAGACGGCCCAGCTAGTCGCATACCTGTCTTACCTGCGCATCACGGTAAACTGGAAGAAGAGTGCTCCTCTCCCCTCCCAGAGACTCGCCTGGCGTGGCACTGGTCTCCTCTCTCCGGAGATGCTCTGTTGGAGCTGCTCCGCCGTGTTGTCCCTCAAGCGGTGGTGGCAGCTCTCTCGGTCATGAGGCTTCTGGGCCTCATGTCGGCAGCTCACGTGGTGGTCCCCCTGGGCCTCCTCCATATGAGTAGGCTGCAGCGGTAGTTCATCCGCCTGCGTATCGACCTGGTGAGACAGAGATGGCGCCTCGTCTGCGTTCTTCTGTCTGTGGACCCGGATCTGGCCTACTAGCAGGACCCCCTCTCTCTTCGGTCGGAGTTCCCCAGGGCAGGGTCACTGCCTTTCTCAGGTGGTGGGCGGTCTGTGGCCAGGGGTCGAGAGCCGCCTCTTCTCAGTTCTCTTACTCCTCTAAGTGGTCGGCTTTCCAACGCTGGTGTCTGGACCAGGGGACGGACCCGGTCGCCTGTGCTTTCGTTCCTCCAGTTACTCATGGACATGGGGCTGGCGTTCAGTACGGTTAAAACCTACACTGCTGCCATTTCATCCTGTCACAAGGGTTTGGGGACAGGACTGTGTTCTTCCACCCCCTGGTGAAGCGTATCCTTAGGGGGGTGCGGAGGCCTCTTGCCCCAAAGTGGGATTTTGCACTGGTTTTACGCGCATTAACCCAAGCCCTGTCTGAGCCTTTGGAGACAGTGGACCTGAGATTCCTTTCGATGAATTTAGTACTCGAAGCTTCTATAGATTATTTCAACGATTAATCGATGCGTTGTTTAAGAAGTACTTTTGCTTGGCAGTGGTGGCGCCCCCCTCCCCCCGGTAACGGGATCAACTGTGCACGTTTATAGGTGATAGATATTTATTAGTCCTTTCGGAAATTCATTGTATGTCATACAGCAAACATCAGACCAACAACCAGACAGCTGCTTTACAAACATTAACATCACCCGAGTGCTATACAGGTTATACTACAGGCTCGTGCAGACTACA
>NW_024040374.1:35567571-35595571 GCF_014851395.1 Micropterus salmoides
ACCAAAAGCCATAACTGAATTTCAGGAATTCTATTATGCAGTACATAAACTAGTTGAATACTACATAAAAATATGAGTTAAGGAATCACAGACTGATATACTTTGGTTTCTTATTTTACAATTTTAAAATTGTCTGTCCATAGACTAAAACCAGTTCAGTTAACATTCCATAAAAATCCTGTTTGATGTGTTATCTGTATGCGTTATGCAATTAATTGTTCTTTAAATAGGCAAGTTAACCTTTTCCATGAAAAGACAAATACAGCTTTTACTTGTAGGAGTGCAAGCCTACTTAAGATTACAGACATTATGGAGCATAAATATTTTTCTTTAAATTCGACTATGTGTCTGTATAGAGTTGTGTAATTATTTGTTAACATACTAAGTTTGGTGTTATTCTTATTACAAACAACTATGATAGTTATTCTTGAAATATCCCACTTTTTAACAACCGATTGTGTCATATTTTTAAGAAAAAATGGTGGGGCACCAACCATTTCAAAGCATAAATACCAGTAAAACTACAATATTCTCTCTTGCTTCTGTGTTTTTTAACATGTCAACAAACAGCATGGCTCCACAAAACACTTAACATGAGAGAGAGCAAGAGAGTGAGAAAGCGAGAGGGGAGTGCATTGACACAAGTTACAGTACTACTGTCACAAAACTAGATTAAGAATACAATATTTAAGCCGACTCAGAGCAAATGAGCCTACAGGGCCATAAGCAAAGAGCAGTAAGCTCAACACCAATGAAGTCAAAGACGCGCACAGACAACATTTTAGGGATCCAGAGCCTTTCTGTAGCCACTTTAGCCCTTAAAACGGACAAAGTTATTATTGTAGGGGATTTTAATATTCATGTGGATGTTGAGAATGACAGCTTCAGTTGGCTCATTGGCTTCTCTCAGAGTGTTCATGAACTGACTCACTGTTTTAACCACATGCTCGACCTTGTTTTGGTATATGGTATTGAAATTGAACATAGTGTATAATAGTGTTCCCACAGATTTCCTCTTAATATAAAAAAATTTATACAAGATGTCTGTCTGATAGTGCTATAGCTAAATTTAAGGATGTGATTCCGTCAGCTCTAAATTCATTATCAAGTCACAAAGTAACGGAGGACTCCTATGCTAATTTCAGTCCCTCCCAAATCGATCATCTTGTTGATAGTGCTGCAGGCTAGCTGCGAATGACACTCGACTCTGTAACCCCTCTAAAAAAGAAAATACTAAAACAAAGCCGGTTAGCTCCATGGTATAATACTGAAACTCGCAAGTTAAAGCAAATATCGCGGAAACTTGAGAGGAATTGGCGTTCCACCAAACTGGAAAATTCTCGTTTAATTTGGCAAGATAGTCTTAAAACTTATAGGAAGGCCCTCTGTAATGCCAGAGCAGCGTACTACTCGTCATTAATAGAGGAAAATAGGAACAACCCCAGGTTTCTTTTCAGCACTGTAGCCAGGCTGACAGACAAGTCCCAGCCGGCAGCAAACGCGCCGCACAGGTCACCATGCACCCGCCAATAAAAGTCCGCCGTCCCCCCAACCGCCGGAAAAGGCCGCAGCCGACATCCCCCATGCCCAACACCCCCCCCCCGGCCGCCGTGCAACACCAGCCAAACCAGCAACGAGGCAAAATCAACTAGCTCAGCTGCATGCCACCAACAACCCACCCACCCGTCAAGGGCCGAGAACTACAGGCACAAACCCAGAACAAACCGGAGCACATCCCGAAAACTAACTATATACCTCAGTATCCAGAGGGGTCACCCACAGCACCCCAACGCCCGGGACTCCAGGGGTAGAACACAAGGCCAATGAGAATCTCCCCCACTCCTTCAACCCCTCTGCCTGCCTCTGTAAATGTATTGTTTTGTGTTGGATGCATGTCACGGATTGTGAAGTGTTGTATGGTGGAGTAAAGATAAGGTGTGTGGTAACTAAGGTGCAACTAAAATTGGAGGGTAGTTGTGACACAGGCACCCCACAACTGTCAGGTAGTGGAGCCTCCCATCGTGCCCCTCCCACCCCCCAAGCCCCCTGTGTCTAATGTGTAATTTAAATTGAGGGGCGGGCAGTGAGGGAGGAAGAAGTGCGAGGCCGCAATAAAGCAGCCCCACCCCCCAAACGCCCTGCAGGCTGCCCGCCCCCCAGGGTCCTAAGGGTGTATGTTGTGAGACATGAGCAAAGGGGGAAAGGTGAAGGAGGTCATAGGGAGGCTAGAAGACCAGATTCCTGACTGGCCCCATCATTCATTCAGTCCTGTCCCCCACCCCCCTAAGCAGGAGGACGCCAGGTCCCTCCAGCCCAGGGCTTATAGCAAGAGCCCCTCTAGCACCGGCAGCACCCCAGAGTCAGCGACAACCCCAACGGGCCCAATCAGGAGCACTCCGAGCACCACCAGGCCATCGGAGCTGGCACAACCCCCCCCCTACAAGAGAGCAGGTCCGGAGCAGCAAGGACCCCCCGGAGCAGCAAGGACAGCCCAGACCCGAAGGTCGGCCCACACCCAGGAGGCAATGCCACTCAGGCCAGGTCAGGCCAGAAGACCCCCACCCCCGCGCCCTTCCCTCCCTAGCAGCGAAGCATCCAGCACACAAACCCCCACCGTCCCCAAAGAAAAGAGACAGCAATCATCCCGCGACAGCAGCAACAGCCCCTCAGCCCTAGGGAGTCAGCAGATGCACCCAGTCCCTAGGACTCAACATGACCACAATCCAGAGGGCCGCGACGCGACTGCGAAGCAACCATCGACACACCCCAAAGCACAATCCCTCCACACACAGGATCCCCGCACAACCACCAAGCATCCAGTCCGGGCACTAAAAAAGAGACCCCCCAACCAGCTCAAAAAGGACCAGCCCACACCCCCAACCCACCCCGTCAACCCCTTCTTCCCGGTCCCCCACCCCTCCAACAACCAGTCGCCAGACCCCTCAGAGAACCGAAATGTAATTATCTGGATGCACAGCATGCACACAGGACAGAGCCGCACACCAGCCCAGTCCAGGCCCGCACCTGATGCTCCCAACTCCCGACAAGCACGCAATCAAATAACGATCTACAGGTGAGCCAACCAACACTAGCCCGCTACCAATCTAACTAGCGGCACACAACAGCCAAGTAATGCGCTGCACAGGAGAGATGCCAGCCGGCGCAAACCACCCCCATCCCCCCCGCAGCCAGAGAGACCACAGACCCCACCCACGGCTACACCGTGACCCACACCGCACGTTCACCACCGGACCGAAACCCACCACAAGCACCCCCCCCCGCCAACCCCCACCACCATGCCTGCCCCCTCCCCCAACCCGGACCCACACACAGGACACACAGAGAGGCAGCCAAGCACCGAGCGCCACCACATCCGCACACGCGCGAGTCAAAATCACCACCCGCGCAACGATACCAACAACCGCACGACACCCAAGCAGAGTGGCTACCCAGCCCGCAGCAGCGGCACGCCGAATACAGGGCAGACACCGGTCCCCCCGTCAAGCCCGCGCCCTAGGCATCCCGAGCGCCGCACCACCGCCCCCCCGCCCCCCTGCCAACACCATGCCATCAACCAACATTTAAAAAAAATTTGAAAAAGTCCCCCACGCCCGCACCGCAATGCATCTAAGAATCAACCCACCCCCAGACACACCTACCGGCCGTACGGGACCCTGACCAGCAAGGCAGTACACACCCACCCCCATTAAGTGATAAAGTTGATCAAGGGGGACCAGAGAGATTGGAATTGTGTCAATTTGTTTTTTTTTTACAGCAGACATTTTCTCCATGCTAATGTGATCTATAAGGTGATTCCGATATTGGGTGATACTTATATTCTTTTTGGCCTTCCAGTTCATGAGGATAGTTTTCTTGGCGATGCATAAGGCAGTGAGAAGCATGTATGATGTGTCAACCTCTATACTAATGTCACTTAGGTCCCCCAGCACGCAGAGTGATGGGGAAACTGGGACGGGGTAACTTAGCCATATCCATAGGTCTTCACATATCTTCTGCCAGAACTTTTGAACAGGTGTACATTGCCACATAGCATGCATGTAACTATCAGATATGTTACCTGAGCAGTTCCGGCAGATGTTTGAGTGCATAAGACCCATTCTGAACATCCTTTGTCCAGTATAGTGTGTTCTATGGAGAGTTTTATACTGTATAAATTGTAGATTGGGATTTGTAGTCATTCTAAAGGTATTTAAACATATCTGCATCCAAATGTTTTGGTCTGGACTAATGGATAGATCTGTCTCCCACTTTAAGAATGGGAGAGAGATTGAACTATCTGTTTTTAACAGTAACATGTATACTTTTGATAACAGTTTTGGAGGCGAGAGTTTAAGAAAGTCTGTTATCATTGGAGGTAAATCTAAGTCCATTATTTTATCCTTAAATCTAGCCTGAATTATGGATTTAAACTGTTGAAATTCCAGAAATCTATTATGGCTAATTCTATATTGTGCCACTAGATCCTGGATTGGAATAAAGTTACTGCCTTGCATTACATGCTCTAGATGTCTTTTCCCTTTGTCATACTACAGTGGGGAATTTATTGTTTTCTTATTTTGCAGGATGTCAGGATTATTCCAGATTGGGGTAAATCTGCATGGGATAGGTGAAGACCCAGATATTTTCAGAAGTTCCCACCAAGCTGCCAAGGAAGTGCTTATGTTAATGCTTTTAAAGCAGGTATGACGTTTGATGCTGGAACTGATGAATGGCATATCGGAAATTTTAATTTCCTTACAGAATGTTTGTTCTATGTCCATCCATGAGTGGTCCAGGGGCCTCTGATTGATCCATTTTGAGATATATTGTAGTCTATTGGACAGGAAGTAATGATAAAATTTGGCAGTTCTAAACCACCACAGTCTTTTGCTTTTTGCATAGTTTTTAGACTGATTCGTGGGGGTTTATTTTTCCACAAACAATTTGAGATGTTTGATTCCAGTGATTTAAACCAGACAGCAGAGGATTTGGTGGGTAACATTGAAAACAGGTAATTGATTTTAGGTAGGCCCATCATTTTTATGGTGGAGACTCTTCCCATGAGTGATATAGGTAATGATGTCCACCGTACAAGGTCATCCTCTACTGATTTAAGTAAAGGCGTGTAGTTTAGCCATGTCAGTTCTGACAGCCTGGAGGAAATATTGACACCCATATATTTAATATTCCCAGACTTTAGCGGTGTGGTAGATACTCTGGAAATCACACTTTACAGGTAAAACTATGGTGTCCCTGCCCTTAATAAATCCTGTTTGGTCAGAGTGTATTATACCAGGAGTGACCTTCTCTAGCCTTCTTGCTAGGGTTTTGCAGATGATTTTAAGATCTGTATTAATAAGTGATATTGGGCGATAACTGGACGGGAGTGTGGGGTCTTTGTCTGGTTTAAGGAGCAGGTTGATATTAGCAGAATTCATTGTTGAAGGCAACATGCAAGTACCCCTAATTTGACTCACGACAATGGGCCTGGGCCTCTGGTTCTCCTGTCGCCGCCCTCCTAGGCAGTGCACCCGGTGGAAGCTGATGTTCTTCACGGTCTTGGCCGGGAGCTTCAGTTGATTTTGGATGAAGCTTTTAACGGTCTCCTCTGGGGCTTCATCCGCCTGCTCCGGGATACCCGAAATGACCAGATTATCCCGCATACTACGAGCCTGGAGATCGATGATTGCTTCTCTAATGTTTTTATTGTCTGCCGAGAGCTGCGTCATTCCCTCTGTGAGGGATTTAACCGAACCTTTGAGGACCTTGTTTTCCGCCGCGAGCTCAACCACCTGTTTCTGGCTGAACTCCAGGGATTCCCGCAGAGCCTGAAACTCTTTGTGAAGTTCTTCTGAAGTTGATAATCGGGCATCAAAGCTAGACAATTTCTTGTCTATTGAATCCAGGATCTCTGTGAAATCTGCACCTTGTGAGGAGACTGCTCCAGGTGATGCTCCAGGTGAGTCTTCAGTGCGGTTTCTTTTTGATTTCCCCATGACCACTCGATGAAAACACTGGTCAATGTAAACTTGAAGGTCCTCCAAACACTCGTCCTCGAGGTCGTCCAGTGCGATTTGACTGCTCTTATTTGTTAATTCGCTTAAAATTGGCGGATTGTTTGTTTAATGAAATGTTTGTTTAGCTGCGCGCTGCCATGTTTGAATTGCACCAAGTCTCACGAGATTACACAAACGCTCACCGTGTCATCTCCTCCCTCCCTGACCCTGAAATGAGTCCTCAGTTTGTACATGTTAACGATGAGTCCTCCATGCACGCCAAAGTTAGTCCCACAAGGATCTGTCCTCGGACCAATCCTCTTCACTTTATATATGCTTCCTTTAGGCAATATTATCAGGAAACATTCCATAAACTTTCATTGTTGCAGATGATACTAATCAGTTAGCTAATCTTCAAATGTGCCTTCAGGATGTTAAAACCCTGGGGCTTGGGGCCCAAGCACCTCCATGACGCATTACCTAATGATATACTTTCCCTTGGTGGCATCGCCCTGGCCTCCAGCACCAATGAATCTTGGAGTTATCTTTGATCAGGACATGTTGTTTAAGTCTCACATTAAGCAAATTTCAAGGAGCGCCTTTTTTCACCTACTTAATATTGCGTAGGAATCAGGAACATCCTGTCTAAAAATGATGCAGAAAAACTAGTCCATGCATTTGTTACTTCTTGTTTTTAGGAAGAGCCCAGGGGCTTGTAATGGGGGGGACACCTGCATTTTGTTTGGGAAGATGTTTCATTGGGTGGGAAAATGTTCATCAGTTCGCTTGTTTGCTTATCTGTTCTTGTTTGTTTTTATGATCACTACAATTGGTCTTCTAATGCTTAAAGTGCCACACTCCTCTCATCCTTCTTTCTCTCTTTGTCTCCAAGTATGACTAAAACTAGTCAACTGGGGCAGCCAGCTGCATTTGAAACTGTAAAGGTTTGCACCATCCAATAAAGCGTAGCAATAATCTCCCCCGTCGATAATCTCCCCTGACCAGACTGGATTTATTAAGAATAGTTATGCTTTTTCAAACGTTAGATGCCTATTTCCTGTTATGTACAACCGTCGAAGTCCACTGAGCCTGAATTTGTAATCTCGAGAAGGCTTTTGACAGAGTAGAGTAGGGCTGTCTTGTCCGTACTCTAGGAAAGTTTGGTCTTGGTGAGAAAATTATTGAATGTTTTTGCCTGTAGTATTCCTCTCCACTTGCGTCGGTCCGTACCAGTAACAATCATTCAAACTATTTCCCCTCTTAATTAATTGTCCTTATGTCATTTATATGTAGCTTTGGCTTTGTTGCTACATTCATCCCAATAAAGCTAATTTGAATTGAATTGAATTGACTCCGTAATAGCACTAGCGACCTGTCCAGGGTGTACCCCACCTTTTGCCCAGTGTCAGCTGGGATTGGCTCCAGCCCCCTGCGACCCTGTACGCAGGATAAGCGGTTGAAGATGGATGGATGGATGGATGACTCCATAATAGCACTGGCGGACCTGTCAGGACATCAGGCAAAAGGCGGGGTTTTGCCTGATGTCAGCTGGGATTGGCTCCAGCCCCCCACGACCCTGTACGCAGGATGGGTGGTGGGCGGTTGACGATGGATGGATGGATGACTCCGTAATACATTTCTACAGAGGCCAAAAGTGCAGGGGGAATGGCCTTAACTAATTTGAACTATTACTATTGGGCAACCAACCTCCGTATACGCCACTACTGGCTACGTGCTGACAGTTTAAACAATGCCCCAGCATGGCTGAGATTGGAGGTGGCCTCATATTCGCCATGCTCACTTGCAGCTCTGGTTTACACATCTAATGGTTCAATCTGCACAGAATACTGTAAAAACATCCTAGTTGAGACTATTCTCAAGATGTGGAACCAGTTTAGATGCCATTTTGAATTCGACCACCACAAGTTTGACAAGTAAACAAACGCTCATTCATTTTCATAACGAACAACAGTTGGTGTTAATCTCCGGTAGGTCATAGCTAATGCAAGAAGCAAGCTAACGTTAGATGGCCAACGCTGAGCTAAACATGCTTACTAACCTCAAGTTACTAACCTGGGCTCTGTTTCAGAAAGAAGGTTCAACAAACTCTGAGTGTAAACCTGAACTCTGGGTTGACGAACTCTGAGCTGTCAAACTCCGATTTTTCCGTTTCAGAAAGGCTGATCAGAATAAGTTCAGTCAACTCAGAGTATGTTAAGCCTGATGGAAGCGCGTGCGTGGGGATGGAAAAAAAACCTCATCAATGGCTCCGATACTACGATTCACCATGGCAATGGGTAAATAAAGGCAGAGCCTCCATTTTAATCGGATGGAGCTATAAATTTGAATGCTGCCAACACGGACTATGATTGGCTCTAGGAGTGGAGGATCGATACGTTAACGATGTTACATTTTATACAGTGTTGCTCATTCATTATTTACCAGACTGGAATTCTCCTACAGTCTGTTATTCATTTTAAATAGCTACAGGCCTGTTTATTCAGCTGTAGCCTGATGGGACTAAATGCCGATGGCAATAACTCAAGATGAAAATATTAACTGAACAGATTAGACACAGTTTAGGCTGCTCATGGACCTGTGATTGTAAAGTGACAGTCCGACTCAGTAGGCCTATTAATGATTTTTTTTGCAATGTAAAATTGTGTCTAGGTTCAAACTGACTGTGAAGTTTTAGGCGTCTATGTTACATTAATACAATCTGGCTCATTTCGTACTTTATGAAATGCTGTTAAAACACATTCAGACAATCACCAGATAATGAAAAACTCACTTTTAAACTACATGTATTTGTTTCAGCTGCACCACAGTAATCCTCACTCAGAAATATTCACATCATATCCAGCTGATAACTACGATAGGAATGTTCAATCTGTGCAAATACAATATGAAAGGTTACTGTTCATTGATCAGTTTTGTACTTGTACTTTAAACAATGATTACTGCAGCACTGTAGCGCACAGTAAGTTTTTTGCCTTAATGTTCAGAGTCACTGTGTTATAAAGGACAGTGTAGTTTATAGATTTTATTCTGTGCTGAGGATCAATTTATGATGTCCAAAGATAACTCTCTGTCCATACATCGATGATTGATCATAAAAGCGTCATGTTCAAGATCATGTTTGGGTAAAAAAAAATAAAAAATATTAACAGCCTATTTACTGTCTGTACCTCTGTGTGTATATTGTATAGGCTGCCTTCTCTCTCTCTCTCTCTCACCCCAACTGGTCGAGGCAGATGGCCGCCCACCCTGAGCCATGGTTCTGCTCGAGGTTTCTGCCTCTTAAAAGTTTTTCCTTGCCTCTGTCGCCTAGTGCTTGCTCTTGGTGGGAATTGTTGGGCTTCTGTAAATAGCATCATAGAGTACGGTCTAGACCTGCTCTTTTATGAAAAGCGCTGTGAGATAACTGTTGTTGTGATTTGGCGCTATATAAATAAAATTGAATTGAATTGAACTTGACTAGATAGTCTGAAAGGTCAGTGGTTGTCTCCACGGGCAATGCCTCCTAGCCGCTCAGTGGCATAATGGAGCCAAGATTGCACTCTCACAGCAAAGACGAACTCTGACGCCTCCTTTTTCTCTGCTTTCACTTGTTGTAAGGCATCTAAAGAATAAAAAACAAACTTAAAGTTAGAACTGCACATTTTGTATGGGGTTTATTCAGTTGTAGAGTAGTAGGTTGCTGCTTGGTAAAAACAGTAAAATTAAAAATTATTATTACTAGAATTAAAATGGTAAAATAAGTAATAGCCTAGTACATACATGCAAACTAATAAGGGATAAAAAAAGGTGACAGGTTTGCCCTGGCAGGCTTCGACAATAACGGTGGCCCAATGGCCAAGTAACGTTGGGACTTTTCAACTAGCAACTCACTGGCCAGATCGAGGCAACAACAGTAGTATTAAATAATAAAAACAAATTCACATTAGCATTGATTTCTGTAATCTCAATCAAGCGGCAACCTCTTGCTCTGAAAGTGAGCAGCCCTAAAGTGGGGCTTTAGGGAGGGGATACCTTGTGATTGACAAGTTGACTTGGCGACTTGTCAATCAGAATAGAGGCAACTTGTATCTGCTGCTCTGTGTAAAGTTTTTTATTATTAAATGGCTGTCAGTAGGAGAGAGAGCACGTCATGTTTGAGTCTGTTTGTATGTTTTGTTTTTAAAGTAAATATTTTTTAACCTTTTTATTTTTATAATTTTAACTGTGATTGTATTTTAGTTTTTTTATATCCAGGATGTATTTAATAAATGATTATACATGTTAACAGTATAACATAGCTTATAATTCTTTGGTTTTGTTGTAACACTGATGAATAACTTTTGGAAGGAGGGACAGTAAAAATTGTCTTGGGGCCAGTAAGTTTCAAACCCACTGGCCTGGTGGGGCCAGTTGTAAAAAGGTTTAATATTGAGCCCTGCCCCGTAAACAAGCATTTGGTGTACTGTGAAAAGAAAACAAAGGTGTTTTTAACTGTTCCTCAGTGTTATAGAGTCTGGTTTCTGAGGTCCTCCCCCAAGAAAATTACATTATTGTCCAATAACAAGCAAAAATTTTGAACCATACTTACCATTACCAAATCTGTGAATAATTAGTTGGAAAATGTAATAAGTTGGAAAATCTAGACAAGATTTTGAATAAACAACACTTACGTTCTGGGGGTGGGGGATTATAACCATTAGATCTTGGAAATGTTTTGGTTAGTTTTGCTCTCCACAATTATTTACATTCATGGCGCAGCACCAAGTTGTTTTGAGCCTCACCACCTTACAATGTCAGGAAAATCCTGTTAATATGACATCAGAATCATTAGATAGGATTGTTCATGTTTGCCCTTTTTGTCTTAATTTACTGCTTTTGCATTTGTAGAAATTAACATAAAGCATTTCATTTGTACATTAAAATCCTCATCAGCTTAAAAGGACTAGTTTGCATCCCTAATATGCTTTACTAACCTCAGCTCTTATGTGGTCAACACCGTTTTTCTTTTTAATGTCATTTAACTATCAAGCTTTACAGTAGGAGTACAGACAGAGCTGTAACCTGACAACTTATTGCTAATCTTTTCCTCCGCTAACCGTCACTTTTCTGCTGTTCTCTCTCATTTGCTCACCCGCACACTTCACACTGAACTATTTTAGTTGCAGGGTCATTCATTAAGCAGCAACTAATATTTTGACTATGTTCATTGTTGCGCACCAAAACAGCACAGCAAGTTACTTGTTGGTGTAAACCTACTTTGCAATAAAGCTGATTCTGATTGCCCTTGTAACAATTTTCTCCATTTTCTACTGACAATTACTTACCAAACATGCAAAGCTTGAGCCTTGGGTCTCTGAATGCGACACGCATGACTGAAAAGCTCGGTTTCTTTCCTGCCCAGTTCATCTGAGAGGCCAGCTCATTGGTCAGTTTAGAAAAAGCAATGTCTTGAAAGGGAAAGCAGTTGGAAAAAAGGAACACTACTGTTACGAGGTGTGGTGTGTGGACAGAGAGGACCCAAATGCAGCACTCTGAGGGAAGGAGGTTTATTGAGGGAAAAAGGGTGAGAGGGACTGGAGGGGAGGGAGAGGAGGACGTCGGGGAAGCACAGGCACGGGTAACCAAGGAGACAGGGGGCCAGGGAGCTGGGGAACACAGGGGCCGAGGAAGCGAGGAGAGGCGGGGGAACAGGGAGGACGCCGTGAGGGAAGTCCGAGGAGGAGTGGGCCAGTGGATGAGCCCAGCCGAATGGAGGACGAGGGTGAGTGTACCTGGGAGGGAAACAGACAGAGAGACAAGGTTAGGGAAGACAGCGACAAGGCACAGGGTAAATGTGAAAAATCAAGAAACATGGAAGCCTGAACACGGAAGTGGCACTGGGTATGGAGCAACGACGATCAAGCGAGGATGGTGTGGAGAACCAGGGTTGAAATACAGGCAGTCATGAGGTGATTACTGGCAGGTGTGGCAGGCTGACGAGGTGGCTGATGAGATGCAGGTGCAGGTAGTTGGCTGGGCTCAGGAGCAGAGGGAGAGAGAGAGAGAGCACACAGGGGAGAAAACACAGGGAGGCAGGCAGGGAACAGAAAACCAAGGAAAAAACTGAAAAACTGAAAAAAAGGAGAAAAAAACCAGGACACTCACCGTCAGCCGGGCTGCCACCACAACATTTTTTTCACAACAGCAAGGGTTTTCATAACCCTTAGTGCATTCTACTTATTACTGTTGCAGCCTGATTTCAAAATTCAGTCAGCTGACATCTCTTGGCTGTGATTATCTGCCTTGATCTGGGAGATTGCAACCACTGACCTTTTATTTTTTTTAAAAAGAGGGAAAAGTAAGTAATATTCAACACCTGTTGCAAGCACAAATTTGCAGAATGTCTTGTGAGTATAGGAAGTGTCTCCGATGGATCTACAAGTTGAGAAAAAAACATTGTACACAGTCAATATGGTCTGTGTACTTTGCGGCCAACAGATTTTGTTTTGAAACAAAAAAATAAAACGAAAAATGGCTACACCCTAATACAGTGCTTAGCTAAGATGGATCATCAAATCATCCAAAATTTGACGTAAAATTAAAAATGGCCGACTTCCTGTTGGGTTTAGGCTATGGCTCCAAGAGACTTTTTTGTGCGTCTGGACAAGATACACGTACCACAGAAAATTTGTGCACGTAGGTGAAACGTGCGGCGGGGGCTGCTTCATTAAATGTCACTTTCTGTTGCCAGCAGGTGGCGCTATGACTGTGGGTGAATGTCGGCATGTACATGTGTTCAGGGCGGGACTCTCATCCTACATGTACACTTTGGTGCAGATGTGAGCATGTACACTGAAGTTACAACAACTTCCTGTTTCATGGCGAATCATCGACGCCACGGACACGCCCATTGACGAAAACTCGCAAATAGCACAACTTTTCATCATCAATGCCTTTAGAAGGCACAGCAGAAATTTGACGTCGATCCGACTAAATCCCTAGGAGGAGTTTGTTAAAGTACGAAGTGTGTAAATCATCCAAAAATGGCCGTAAAATTCAAAATGGCCGACTTCCTGTTGACTTTAGGCTATGGGTTCTTGAGGCTTTTTTGTGCGTCTTGATATATACATGTCCCCAGCAAATTTCGTGCATGTAGGTTGAACGTGAACGAGGGGCTAATTTTTTCCAATTTTCTAGGTGGCGCTAGCGAGTCATTTTGCCACGCCCATGTGCGAAACTTGTAGAATACGAAATTTTTCACCGGTTCTGACATGTTTGCAAATTTTGGTGAGTTTTCGAGTATGTTTAGGCCATGTCAGTTGAGCCTACTTTGCAGGAAAAAAATTATATATATATATATATATATATATATATATATATATATATATATATATATATATATATATATATATTTTATCTTAGCAAATTCAATAGGGACCTCACACAGTCGTGCTCGGGCCCTAAAAAAAAAAAAAAATAATATAATAATTAAAGCTGCAAGCAGTGTTGGGCGGGCCCTCGCACTTGTAGCGCGTCCGGGCGTGAACCGGCCGAGTTGCACATTCTGGAGCTCTGCCGGTGCGGCTGTGAATTTCCTACGCGGTTCCGACGCCGCATGAAGGTGCTATATGTCACTTCCTGTGTCCCCTATGTGGAGCTACATAGCACTTGCCGCTATGAATATAAATCGGTATTGGCGTGTAGATGTCTGCGGGGTGGGAGAGTTATCAAGCACGTAAAGTTTGTTTCAGATGTGAGCATGTACACTGAACAATAATGTACAAACAATAAAATAAATTCCTTTTATATTTCCCTGCCTTGTTGTTTATGTGTACATACAGAGGAAGAATGTGAGAACAGCACACATTTCATCGTTACTGTGTGTTAGAGCATGGGAGAACAGTGGATACTTTTAATACAGCCCACACCCCTAATACTGTGTAACTATAACAAGTAGAGAACAGAAGAAAAAGATGTTCTTTCTTTACAACTGTCTGCATAGCTTATTCATATTGTGTAATGAATGAAAATAAATAGGCCTACTAGGCTCCTCTCTACTTTGACATTTAAGATTAGCTTGTTTGATCCACCTTCATACACATGTGACATTACTGTACAACTTGAGAAAGGTGAGTTGTTTTCTGCTCCAGCCTGCCTAAAAGAAAAGCGTTTTTGGGATTAAATGGACTTTATTAGCTGCTGCAGTGCAGGATGAACTCAGAACAGACCCATTTCTCACCTTATGTTCTAAATCATGCAACGAAGAAGAAGAAATGCATAATAAATCCTGGGACAAAATCTGTCCACAAATACTGTACAGCATGTAGTCTGATGAACAAGACTTGTGTTATAGCTGACTTGGGCAGTGAAATGTTTTTTTAATTCATGTGGTCATAGTTGTCCACAACTCAAATCAGAATATAAGAAGAAATGTTTTATACCACCTCAAGAAGGCTTCCTATCAGAAAGGTAGGAAGGTATTTCAAATGTACAACTGCAGTACTTAAATCTAAGTAAAGTAATTTCCCTGACATTTTTGTGTTACTTTACTTTTAATAGACGCATGTAACAGGTTTTATACTTCCTGTGAGTATAATCCAATCAATCTTATTTTCATACTGTATATCCGTTGTGTAATTTGATAAATTGTGTTGTATGTCGTGCTCGCATCTCAGAGAAGACTCTGACTGCAACATGCGTCTTTGTAAAGAGAGAAACGGACAGAAAAAGTCTCTAACTCTGCCTGTCAGCTCGCTCTGCTCCGTTAAAACTGAATTTTCCATACAGAATTGAATACGAGTGCACTCCAGATTTAGCTGCAGCTAGCTGACCGTGTGCTTCTCCCTATACCGCAGTTCTGTGTCCATGCATGCAGCAAACTGAAAGCACTGTCTGTCGGAGCGTCTACGTGAAAAGAGAAGGAAGACATTGCTGGTAGTATTGTCTTCAGAGTTGTTAAACACCTCAGCGCACTGAAGGAAGCCATCTGACTGTGTGAGGGGCAAGATCGTTGATGTCTGCAGGCAGAGTAGGAGCTCTCCTGTCTGACTGGTCCACCAATAGCAGAGAAGATGACCCCTTGTCAAGCACGTAAAGTTTGGTTCAGATGTGAGCATGTACACGTAAGTTACAACAACTTCCTGTGTCATGGCGAAGACTTGATCTCTGACACCACGCCACGGACACACCCATTGACAAAAACTCGCAAATAGCACAACTTTCATCTTCAATGCCTTTAGAAGGCACAGCACAAATTTGAAGTCGGTCGGACTAAATCCCTAGGAGGAGTTCGTTAAAGTACGAAGTGTGTAAATCATCCAAAATTTGACGTAAAATTCAAAATGGCCGACTTCCTGTTGGTTTTAGGGCATCGCTCCAAGAGACTTTTTTGTGCGTCTGGACAAGATACACGTACCACAGAAAATTCGTGCATGTAGGTGAAACGTGCGGCGGGGGCTGCTTCGTTAAAAGTCACTTCCTGTTGCCAGCAGGTGGCGCTATGACTGTGGGTGAATGTCAGCATGTACATGTGTTCAGGGCGGGACTCTCATCCTACATGTACAGTTTGGTGCAGATGTGAGCATGTACACTGAAGTTACGACAACTTCCGTGTCATGGCGAAGAGTTGATCTTTGACGCCACGCCACGGACACGCCCATTGACGAAAACTTGCAAATAGCACAACTTTTCATCTTCAATGCCTTTAGAAGGCACAGCAAATTGAGGTCGGTCGGACTAAATCCCTAGGAGGAGTTCGTTAAAGTACGAAGTGGTGAAATCATCCAAAATTTGACGTAAAATTCAAATGGCCGACTTCCTGTTGGTTTTAGGGCATCGCTCCAAGAGACTTTTTTGTGCGTCTGGACAAGATACACGTACCACAGAAAATTCGTGCACGTAGGTGAAACATGCGGCGGGCTGCTTCGTTAAAGTCACTTTCTATTGCCAGCAGGTGGCGCTATGACTGTGGTGAATGTCGGCATGTACATGTGTTCAGGGCGGGACTCTCATCCTAGATGTACAGTTTGGTCCAGATGTGAGCATGTACACTGAAGTTACAACAACTTCCTGTTTCATGGCGAATCATCGACGCCACGGACACGCCCATTGACGAAAACGCGCAAATAGCACAACTTTTCATCGTCAATGCCTTTAGAAGGCACAGCAGAAATTTGACGTCGATCCGACTAAATCCCTAGGAGGAGTTCGTTAAAGTACAAGTGTGTAATCATCCAAAAATGGCCGTAAAATTCAAATGGCCGACTTCCTGTTGACTTTAGGCTATGGGTTCTTGAGGCTTTTTTGTGCGTCTTGATATGATACATGTCCCCAGTAAATTTCGTGCATGTAGGGAACGTGAACGAGGGGCTAATTTTTTCCAATTTTCTAGGTGGCGCTAGCGAGTCATTTTGCAACGCCCATGTGCGAAACTTGTAGAATACGAAATTTTTCACCGGTTCTGACATGTTTGCAATTTTGGTGAGTTTTCGAGTATGTTTAGGCCATGTCAGTTTGAGCCTACTTTGCAGAAAAAAAAAAAAAAATGAAAAAAATTAAAAAAATTAAAGCTGCAAGCAGCGTTGGGCGGGCCCTCGCACTTGTAAGCGCGTCCGCGTGTGAGCCGGCCGAGTTGCACATTCTGGAGCTCTGCCGGTGCGGCTGTGAATTTCCTACGCGGTTATTCGCCGCATGAAGTGCTATATGTCACTTCCTGTGTCCCTATGTGGAGCTACATAGCACTTGCCGCTATGAATATAAATCGGTATTGACGTGTAGATGTCTGGGGTCAGAGAGTTATCAAGCACGCAAAGTTTGGTTCAGATGTGAGCATGTACACTGAACAATAATGTACCCAAACAATAAAATAAATTCCTTTTATATTTCCCTGCCTTGTTGTTTATGTGTACATACAGAGGAAGAATGTGATAACAGCACACATTTCATCGTTACTGTGTGCTGTACCGCAGTTCTGTGTCCATGCATGCAGCAAACTGAAAGCACTGTCTGTCGGAGCGTCTACGTGAAAAGAGAAGGAAGACATGGCTGGTAGTGTCTTCAGAGTTGTTAAACACCTCAGCGCACTGAAGGAAGCCATCTGACTGTGTGAGGGGCAAGATCGTTGATGTCTGCAGGCAGAGTAGGCCTAGCTCTCCTGTCTGACTGGTCCACCAATAGCAGAGAAGATGACCCCTTGAGACACAGCCCCTCCTCATTTGCATAATGAGTCAGAAATGCACACAGAAATTTAAAAAGGACAGGCAGAAATAAATACCATGGGTGAAAATAAATAAGGTAGAAAAATACAAAGGAAGAATAAAACAGACAAAAATATTAAAACACACACATAAATAATATATAAAAAAATTAGTAATAAATAAAGTTGAAGATTATAAGGAGAATAAATAAATAAGGTAATTATAACAAAGGTGAATAAGTAAGGCACTAATTAAAATATATACATTTATGTCTCCTTGTATAATTTAATTAATACCAACATTTATTTATTTACTTTATTTTTTTGTGTATTTAATTGGAAGCTTATTTATTTATTGAGCATTTATTTATTTCTGTATTTATTTCTGACTGTGTCAGGATCGGTCCTCCATAGCGGGGTGGGAGAGTTATCAAGCACGTAAAGTTTGGTTCAGATGTTAGCATGTACACTGAAGTTACAACAACTTCCTGTGTCATGGCGAAGACTTGATCTTTGACGCCACGCCACGGACACACCCATTGACGAAAACTCGCAAATAGCACAACTTTTCATCTTCAATGCCTTTAGAAGGCACAGCACAAATTTGAAGTCGGTCGGACTAAATCCCTAGGAGGAGTTCGTTAAAGTACGAAGTGTGTAAATCATCCAAAATTTGACGTAAAATTCAAAATGGCCGACTTCCTGTTGATTTTAGGGCATCGCTCCAAGGCTTTTTTGTGCGTCTGGACAAGATACACGTACCACAGAAAATTCGTGCACGTAGGTGAAACGTGCGGCGGGGGCTGCTTCGTTAAAAGTCACTTCCTTTGCCAGCAGGTGGCGCTATGACTGTGGGTGAATGTCAGCATGTACATGTGTTCAGGGCGGGACTCTCATCCTACATGTACAGTTTGGTGCAGATGTGAGCATGTACACTGAAGTTACGACAACTTCCGTGTCATGGCGAAGAGCTGATCTTTGACGCCACACCACGGACACGCCCATTGACGAAAACTTGCAAATAGCACAACTTTTCATCTTCATGCCTTTAGAAGGCACAGCAGAATTTGAGGTCGGTCGGACTTAAATCCCTAGGAGGAGTTCGTTAAAGTACGAAGTGTGTAAATCATCCAAAATTTGACGTAAAATTCAAAATGGCCGACTTCCTGTTGGGTTTAGGCTATGGCTCCAAGAGACTTTTTTGTGCGTCTGGACAAGATACACGTTCCACAGAAAATTCGTGCACGTAGGTGAAACGTGCGGCGGGGGCTGCTTCGTTAAAAGTCACTTCCTGTTGCCAGCAGGTGGCGCTATGACTGTGGTGAATTCAGCATGTACATGTGTTCAGGGCGGGACTATCATCCTAGATGTACAGTTTGGTCGAGATGTGAGCATGTACACTGAAGTTACAACAACTTCCTGTTTCATAGCGAATCATCGACGCCACGGACACGCCCATTGACGAAAACGCGCAAATAGCACAACTTTTCATCGTCAATGCCTTTAGAAGGCACAGCAGAAATTTGACGTCGATCCGACTAAATCCCTAGGAGGAGTTCGTTAAAGTACGAAGTGTGTAAATCATCCAAAATGGCCGTAAAATTCAAAATGGCCGACTTCCTGTTGACTTTAGGCTATGGGTTCTTGAGGCTTTTTTGTGCGTCTTGATATGATACATGTCCCCAGAAAATTTCGTACATGTAGGTTGAACGTGAACGAGGGCTAATTTTTTCCAATTTTCTAGGTGGCGCTAGCGAGTCATTTTGCAACGCCCATGTGCGAAACTTGTAGAATACGAAATTTTTCACCGGTTCTGACACGTTTGCAAATTTTGGTGAGTTTTCGAGAATGTTTAGGCCATGTCAGTTGAGCCTACTTTGCAGAAAAAAGAAAAAAAAAATATATATATAATCCGAGCAAATTCAATAGGGACCTCACACGGTCGTGCTCGGGCCCTAATTAAAGCTGCAAGCAGCGTTGGGCGGGCCCTCGCACTTGTAGCGCGTCTGCGCGTGAACCGGCCGAGTTGCATATTCTGGAGCTCTGCCGGTGCGGCTGTGAATTTCCTACGCGGTTCCGACGCCGCATGAAGGTGCTATATGTCACTTCCTGTGTCCCCTATGTGGAGCTACATAGCACTTGCCGCTATGAATATAAATCGGTATTGCGTGTAGATGTCTGCGTGGTGGGAGAGTTATCAAGCACGTAAAGATTGTTTCAGATGTGATCATGTACACTGAACAATAATGTACACAAACAATAAAATAAATTCCTTTTATATTTCCCTGCCTTGTTGTTTATGTGTACATACAGAGGAAGAATGTGAGAACAGCACACATTTCATCGTTACTGTGTGTTAGAGCATGGGAGAACAGTGGATACTTTTAATACAGCCCACACCCCTAATACTGTGTAACTATAACAAGTAGAGAACAGAAGAAAAAGATGTTCTTTCTTTACAACTGTCTGCATAGCTTATTCATATTGTGTAATGAATGAAAATAAATAGGCCTACTAGGCTCCTCTCTACTTTGACATTTAAGATTAGCTTGTTTGATCCACCTTCATACACATGTGACATTACTGTACAACTTGAGAAAGGTGAGTTGTTTTCTGCTCCAGCCTGCCTAAAAGAAAAGCCTTTTTGGGATTAAATGGACTTTATTAGCTGCTGCAGTGCAGGATGAACTCAGAACAGACCCATTTCTCACCTTATTATTCTAAACCATGCAACGAAGAAGAAGAAATGCATAATAAATCCTGGGACAAAATCTGTAGTCAAATACTGTACAGCATGTAGTCTGATGAACAAGACTTGTGTTATAGCTGACTTGGGCAGTGAAATGTTTTTTTAATTCATGTGGTCATAGTTGTCCACAACTCAAATCAGAATATAAGAAGAAATGTTTTATACCACCTCAAGAAGGCTTCCTATCAGAAAGGTAGGAAGGTATTTCAAATGTACAACTGCAGTACTTAAATCTAAGTAAAGTAATTTCCCTGACATTTTTGTGTTACTTTACTTTTAATAGACGCATGTAACAGGTTTTATACTTCCTGTGAGTATAATCCAATCAATCTTATTTTCATACTGTATATCCGATGTGTAATTTGATAAATTGTGTTGTATGTCGTGCTCGCATCTCAGAGAAGACTCTGACTGCAACATGCGTCTTTGTAAGAGAGTAACGGACAGAAAAAGTCTCTAACTCTGCCTGTCAGCTCGCTCTGCTCCGTTAAAACTGAATTACCATACAGAATTGAATACGAGTGCACTCCAGATTTAGCTGCAGCCAGCTGACCGTGTGCTTCTCCCTATACCGCAGTTCTGTGTCCATGCATGCAGCACACTGAAAGCACTGTCTGTCGGAGCGTCTACATGAAAAGAGAAGGAATACATTGCTGGTAGTGTCTTCAGAGTTGTTAAACACCTCAGTGCACTGAAGGAAGCCATCTGACTGTGTGAGGGGCAAGATCGTTGATGTCTGCAGGCAGAGTAGGAGCTCTCCTGACTGACTGGTCCACCAATAGCAGAGAAGATGACCCCTTGAGTTATCAAGCACGTAAAGTTTGGTTCAGATGTGAGCATGTACACTGAAGTTACAACAACTTCCTGTCTTCCTTCTCTTTTCACGTAGACGCTCCGACAGACAGTGCTTTCAGTTTGCTGCATGCATGGACACAGAACTGCGGTACAGCACACAGTAACGATGAAATGTGTGCTGTTCTCACATTCTTCCTCTGTATCTACACATAAACAACAAGGCAGGGAAATATAAAAGGAATTTATTTTATTGTTTGGGTACATTATTGTTCAGTGTACATGCTCACATCTGAACCAAACTTTACGTGCTTGATAACTCTCTGACCCCCAGACATCTACACGTCAATACCGATTTATATTCATAGCGGCAAGTGCTATGTAGCTCCACATAGGGGACACAGGAAGTGACATATAGCACCTTCATGCGGCGACATAACCGCGTAGGAAATTCACAGCCGCACCGGCAGAGCTCCAGAATATGCAACTCGGCCGGCTCACACGCGGACGCGCTTACAAGTGCGAGGGCCCGCCCAACGCTGCTTGCAGCTTTAATTTACTTTATTTTTTTGTGTATTTAATTGGATGCTTATTTATTTATTGAGCATTTATTTATTTCTGTATTTATTTCTGACTGTGTCAGGATCGGTCCTCCATAGCGGGGTGGGAGAGTTATCAAGCACGTAAAGTTTGGTTAGATGTGAGCATGTACACTGAAGTTACAACAACTTCCTGTGTCATGGCGAAGACTTGATCTCTGACGCCACGCCACGGACACACCCATTGACGAAAACTTGCAAATAGCACAACTTTTCATCTTCAATGCCTTTAGAAGGCACGCAGAAATTTGAGGTCGGTCGGACTAAATCCCTAGGAGGAGTTCGTTAAAGTACGAAGTGTGTAAATCATCCAAAATTTGACGTAAAATTCAAAATGGCCGACTTCCTGTTGGGTTTAGGCTATGGCTCCAAGAGACTTTTTTGTGCGTCTGGACAAGATACACGTACCACAGAAAATTCGTGCACGTAGGTGAAATGTGCAGCGGGGGCTGCTTCGTTAAAGGTCACTTTCTGTTGCCAGCAGATGGCGCTATGACTGTGGGTGAATGTCGGCATGTACATGTGTTCAGGGCGGGACTCTCATCCTACATGTACACTTTGGTCCGGATGTGAGCATGTACACTGAAGTTACAACAACTTCCTGTTTCATTGCGAATCATCGACGCCACGGACACGCCCATTGACGAAAACTCGCAAATAGCACAACTTTTCATAGTCAATGCCTTTAGAAGGCACAGCACAAATTTGACGTCGATCCGACTAAATCCCTAGGAGGAGTTCGTTAAAGTACGAAGTGTGTAAATCATCCAAAAATGGCCATAAAATTCAAAATGGCCGACTTCCTGTTGACTTTAGGCTATGGGTTCTTGAGGCTTTTTTGTGCGTCTTGATACGATACATGTCCCCAGAAATATTCGTACATGTAGGTTGAACGTGAACGAGGGGCTAATCTTTCCAATTTTCTAGGTGGCGCTAGCGAGTCATTTTGCCACGCCCATGTGCGAAATTTGTAGAATACGAAATTTTTCTCCGGTTCTGACATGTTTGCAAATTTTGGTGAGTTTTCGAGTATGTTTAGGCCATGTCATTTGGGCCTACTTTGCAGAAAAAAAAAAAAAAAAAAAAAAAAAAAATTAATCCGAGCAAATTCAATAGGGACCTCGCACGGTCGTGCTCGGGCCCTAATAAAAAAAATAATCCGAGCAAATTCAATAGGGACCTCACACGGTCGTGCTCGGGCCCTAATAATAATCTTAGCAAATTCAATAGGGACCTCACACGGTCGTGCTCGGGCCCTAAATATATATATAATCTTAGCAAATTTAATAGGGACCTCACACGGTCGTGCTCGGGCCCTAATTAGCTTTATTGGCATGAATGTATAACAACAATATTGCCAAAGCGTCATCCACACTACATAAGAACAAGCAACCCCATACATTTCATTAAACAAGTAATTAAAGCGTAAAGTAGTTCAGTTGTGACCGTTTATGTTTGTTTCTCGTTTTCTTATCTTAGTTCTTGTCATGTCTTAGTTCATATCTTTAGTCGTAGGCATGGTCCTGAGTTCTGTCCTTTTGGTTGTTCTTGTATTCTGTTACATTCATCTTGGTCTGTGTATCTGTCTGTTTAATCTGTGTAATTGTTTGTCCTTGGTGTATTTCGATAACAGTCTGCTTGGGAGTCCATCTTGAGTGTGTTCCTGTCTTCCTGCCAAGTAACATGGAATCTGATCTTTTCCAGTTCGGATTTGGGCCACTTTCATATGTGGTCCAAATCTTATACAGATTGGATCTTTTTAAATGCAGCCTGAGTCTGGACGGTCAGAATTGATTTTGACGTCACTCTAGAGAAGCCACGGTGAACAAAAAAGCTTCTCAAAAAGCCATTATTAAACACGTGGCTCTCTTCCTCCTCTATCTTGCTATCATCAGCTCACAAATTCCCTTTCTTACACTTGAAATCCACCGATCCACAAGGTCTGTTCTGAATTATGTGCACGCTACTTGTGTCCGTGCCGATATAGTGGAGAGAGAAAGAGAGAGGGAGTGAGTTTTGGGGCAGTTGCGTTGTTCTTGAGGACGCTTAAGAAGGCCAAATTCGCCAAGCTCTTGTCAGCAAGAGGAGGAGAGAGGAACAATAGAAAGCATCCTGACTGGAAACATCACAAAGTGGGATGGCGTGTTCACGGCCCAAGACCGGAGGGCTCTGCAGCGGGTGATTAAAACTGCTCAGAAGATCCTTGGTACCCATCTCCCGAGCATCAGTGATATCAGTGAGGTGAGGTGCCTACGCAGAGCCCAAAGGATACTAAAGGACAGTACCCACCCAGCCACAGCCTGCTCACCCTGCTGCCTTCTGGGAAGAGATAGAAATTCCTGCTGCCACACCACCAGACTGCAGAGCAGCATTTCCCCCCCAAGCTATCAGACTTTTAACTCAAATTCATCCTCAGCACTGCTCCACTGATGATAGTTTATTTCTGTTTACCATTTTTATAATTGATTCTGTATTAATGTGTATTGTCTGCTATGTAGCAGAAAAGAGTTACAAAACTCAATTTCACTCTATAACTTGCTATATTGTGATAATAAACCTACCTACCTACCTGAGTGTGACGTCGTTATTCTCCTGCGCATGTGGGTTGTGGACAGTACACACTGGAGTCTGATATGGGCCACATTTAAACAATAATGTGAACTGTCAAACAAAAAAATCAGATCTGGGGATAAAATCGGAATTAAAGGCAGGGTAGGCAAGTTGCTTCTGAAACACTTTTTGTCATATTTGTTGAAACTGTCTTCATACACCAATGCATATTAAAAAGTTAGGTGGCCTGAAAAAGAGAGTATAAAAATCGGCTGTCTGTAGTCCTCTCAGTGCTGCAGTAAACACAGCCACTCGTTTCATTTGGACCGAATGCAATGATTGGCTAGCTGACTGTCGCTCTCCCTCCCTAACGGTTGCTACAAGTGCAAGCTGGTGTAGAAGCCAGAGTAGAGACGATGAATTATATCTAGCTGTAGGTGAGCTGGAAAACAGCAGCGCAAGTTGTGTTTTCCAATGCTAATATTAGGTAAGACAATGTAGGTGTAGATTTAGTTATTCACCATCTAGGTTATTATACTATGTTTACACCTTGTATCTAATCTGTTTGTGTAATTGTCTTGTGTCTGCAGGCGTTGTATGGCTGTATGTTACTCTTTTACAAACGATGTAGCTGTGTGTTTGTAGTTAAGAGAAAGACATTTCAACGTTAGTGTACATAAACAATGATGGCTAAAGGTCCCCAAGTATCTGTGTTTCTGGTATATAAGCTACCTAATAGTTTGACATTGTTCATAGCTAAACCTACTATGTGAAAACCTTTTACTGTAACTGGTGTTATGCCATTACTTATTTTAGCAGAAGTAAAAATCCTGTATGTTTTATTTCTACTGTGCCCTCAGGTCACCTGCAGATTTGTAGTCTTATCTGTACTTCTCACCAGTGTACACTGATCGGACCATGCTGGCTGGCCTGGATTACAACCACTGTGTCCACAGTCCAGCAAGGAGAAAAGCTGATGACAAGGTTCAGTATTTTGCATTATGAGTACTCTTGTGCATTTTACTCAATACTCAATTTATAAGTGATACTGTCAAAAAATATTAAACAGTATGAGGAATATAGATAGATGGTGCTTATTTATTGTTATTGATTGCATTTTATGTGGAAATAGTTTACTAAGAGAATAATGTCAGGTGTTACAAACCTTTCACTAAGCGGATCCTCCTTTCTGTATTATCAGGTACAGCAAGGTGTACAACAAAAAGTCCAGGAAGTGGAGATTGTACTCATTGAAGGTGGAGAAGGACTACAGTTACATCGCAGACCTCCAGAGTGCCATCATCCTCCTCCTCCGGTTGTCTACTACTGAGGAGATGCCTAGAAGCAGAACCAGGAGACCTGATGATCCCTGTCAACATGGGGTTCAGTCAGGTGTCCCTGCCCCAACTGTGTCGGTAGATACAGCAAAATATGAAACAAAAAGTAATATGGTATTTTTACAATGTGGTAATCATGTCAGAGAGGTGAAAAATATTTAATCATCTCCACAGCAGCGATACGATGCTATGAGTAAAGTCTGAACTGTCGTCATAATCAGTCAAGATACATCCTGACACACCTTGTCTCTTCCTGTATATACTTATTTTTATTGTTGTTTTAAAAATGATCTATTTGTGATATAGGTTGTAGTTTTATTAGTATTTAATATCAATAAACAAGTGTTATACCACATTTGGATGTCATTATTGGAGACATAAGACATAAATGTAGTTGCTTGATTGAAGTGTAAAGAAAAGGCATTTATCATTTTCAGTGTTTTATTTAAAAAAGAATGAAAATATTCTCCAGAACAGGGAAAAATATCTTTGTATTTTCTCTACCCTCCTGGGCATAAAAAGAAAACAATGTACAGGTATTCATTCACACAGTGGAGGGAATTATTTGTGTAGCATTTAGTGACATTACATCTTCCACCCTGCTAGGATTAAACTCTGTATTGTTCTGGTGGATCAGGATAACAGTTGCATATCTTCCAGAAACAGCAACTCAGTATCACGACTCTGTGTCTAAGTGCACCTCGTTGCACCTCATCCTCCCTGTCCTGCCTCTTCTTCATTGGACCCCGGCAGCCCTCCCTCCTCTGCTTCGCCTCTACCCCAGGCCTGTCCCGGTTTGTGCTTGGCTCTGGGGTGCAGTCCTCAGAGACAATAATGCTGTCACCATGAAAGCTCTAACATGCAAAACAATGTACATGTTATGAGTCTAACACGAAATACACATTCGTGTAGTGTAACTGATGGAAACGGGAAAATGTGTATCAGCCTGTTTTTAGCTTTGCCCAATGTTCCCACAGCTGTTAGCACAGCTACCTGTTGCTAACAGTTAGCTAGCCAGCTCGTTACTGATTAAAACTCGGTCTTTTTAAACCTATCCAATAATAACATGCTAGCTTGATAGTGAGTACTAACAGCCGGGTTAGTTGTTATTTTCATAATGATAAAGTTAGATGTTTTCTTACCCCTGATATGAGCCGCTGCTCTCCGCTCGTCACACTGTCCTCGTCCTCCTGTGCTGTCGGCAACGCGCGTTCATGTGTTTTGGGGCGTAGCTTTGGAAGGAGCCCAGAAGGGAGGGGTGGGAGTTTCTCTGTTGGATACTTTCAAAATCCAGCTGGTTTCTCAAACTTACCTACCCTGCCTTTAAGCATTAAGGCCTGCAGTCTGAAATAGCCTTAGTCTGAAGTTGTCTGCATCTGTTTGTATCCAGCTTGTTTCCTGTCCTGTCTTGATTACACTTCATGTGTCTCACGTGTATTCCTTTCCTGCTCGTTAGCCTTGTATTGCCTGTGTTCCTGTTTACTCTCTGTTTGTTCATTGTAGCTTGTCGTGCTCTGTCATGTGTGATTGTCTCCTGCTTGTTCCCTGCCTGTTCCCAGCCTTCATGTGAATTTAGTATTCTGGATTCTCTTTTTGGATTACTTGTTTTGTTGGACTTGATTCTGCCACTGTACAAAAAGTCTGAAGAACTGTTCCTAATCCTCTCCTGTATCCTGCATTTGGGTCCTCAACCTACAGTATGACTCCCACCACCAAACCCTGACAAGAAGTTGTAACATCAGTGTACATGCTCACATCTGTACCAAACTCATGATATCTGAGAAGAATCTTGCCCTGGACACATCTACAAGCCAATATTCACTCATAGTCATAGCACCACCTTCTGGAAACAGGAAGTCACTACTTGTATGCTGTGTTGAACCACTTCTTTCAGGTTGGCCATATCTACTTCAAAATTTCTCAGAAAATCCTTAACACATTGATGATGTTATGTTATTAAGCTCCTGAGTTTTCCTTTAATGGCGTATCCATGGCATGCTCCGACCCGAACACATCTACATGCCAATACTCAGTTATAGTTGTAGCGCCACCTACTGGCAACAATAAATAAGCTCTTCACGATGTGTTCATACATTTGTTGTACTAGGACATAACGTATAGTAACCGGGTGCTCTATAGCACCACATCGGGGACACAGGAAGTGACGTTTAAGTCCTTTGTGCAGCATCTAAAGCGTGTGACAATTCAGAGCCACGTTGGCAGAACTGCGGCTGCAGCACTCCGCGACCCGCTTCATGTACTAAACGCAGTACTGAAGCTGTCATTCTCTACGTCCACATGAATATTAAAATCCCCTACAATAATAACTTTGTCCGTTTTAAGGACTAACGTTCACAAAAACTCAGAATTCAGAGTACGGACCAGGTGCTCGGTACACTATAACAAAAAGAAGTGGCATCGTTTGCAGAGAACTGGTTCTTTAGTCTCTCTGCGTACGATCGTTTAGCTTCTCGCACCTCCCTTCTAAACCTGTACTTTAACGCCCTGCACCCGGCGTGGTCACCACTCCTAAATGCCTCCTCCTTTTCCAACCTTAGCTGTCTGAGTTTAGCTGTGAAGCAGGGTTTGTCATTGTTATAACTCACCCTGGTGCGTGTTGGTATACAGCTGTCCTCACAGAACCTGATGTAGGACGTCACAGCCTCTGTAAACTCATCCAGATTGTTAATAGCCTTCTTGAAAACATCCCAGTCACTGTAGTCCAAACACGCCTGGAGGTCCTCAACAGCTTCACTAGTCCACTTCTTTGATGTCCTCACCACAGGTTTACAGAGCTTTAGTTT
>NW_024040374.1:35596071-35626071 GCF_014851395.1 Micropterus salmoides
TTTCTGAGGATGGATCATAATGTGGCTGTGTGACTGGTGTTTTTAACCCTCCAACTACCTCACCATCCACCCTGGAGACTGGTTGTGGCTTAGGGGTCTGCTCACCCCCTGTCCCTGTTGACAGCCATAGGAAGCAGGTCTGACAGCTGCCCCAGATGTCGGTGGAGCATGTCGCACCAATCATGGTTACTGTTGCACAGAAACCCAGGAAGTAGGTGGGACTTTCCCTGACCACCCAGTCAATCTGCAGCGGGGGATTGCACAGCCTGCTCAGCATAATAGACACACATGCACAGGTAAATTACAGACAGGTGTGACATGCTCATATCTCTACCAAATTTCACACATTTGATAAGGGTCAAACCCTGAACAGGTCAAAATTCACTCAACCTCAGGCTGGCAGGTTCAGTTCAGGAGATTTATTAAACCAACAAACAAAAGGCGAGCACACTTAATGGCAGAGTGGCTGATTAACAAAACAAGGTGATCCAAACAGAAATCCAAAATCCAAAGAAAGAGGGTGACAAGACGAGCACGACGAGCAGGGCAGGCTAAACACGACAACATGAGACAGAGCGTATGCACGCGAAAATGACCGGACAAAGACTAAACAGAAACACTAGGTAGATATACACACACAGGGACTAATGAGCAGGGTGGGATCAACACAGGTGACAGACATGAGACTAACGAGACAAAGGCAGGCAGAGAGAGAGCAGAGGAAAACAGAGAGACAACCAGGCAGAGGGATACTGGAGGGAACAGACTCGACACAGGTTACTGAACACATAACAGACCAGAGGAATAAAAATAAACTAATAAAGACACAAGCAGACAGATCACCAAGAACTACAACCAACAATGAAAACAGACCGAGGCTGGGATTAAAGAGAACACAGAGCAGACAAGGGCAAAATAACACAGAAGTGTACAGACCAAAAGTAAACACTAAGACATGAACTGATACACAGAACTAGGAGCTACAATGCAGGAGCTAAAACACAGGGCTAACAGAGAACACAAGACCAGGAACCGAACCTCAAAACGGGAAACATGACAACTGACTAACAGAATGGAGTAGAGAACAGATCCGGAACCGACTGGGAAACAGGACAACACTAAACATGGAACAGGACAGCAAATAAGGGAAATACCAAGACAGACTATATAACAGATACTGGACAAAGGACCACAGACAGGACCGAACCCAAAACTCTACAACTCTAAGACAGATACTGAACAGACCAATAAACAAAACTCACAGAGACCTAAACTAAACCGGGCCGATCAGACAGGTAGTGTGACAGGTCCATACTTTACCAAACTCCTCCGAGGGAATTAATAGGATTGACTTCAATTTCAACATTTTAAAATGCTTTAAATGACTCTCTTAAATATCATCAAGAATACAATACAAAACACATTTTTTGTCATTGATGGGCCATATACTGTTATAGTGGTGACATCATATAAAAATATTTAAATGTGGATTTTAATTTCATGGGAATGGAAGTAATGGAATGGAATGGAACTGTATGTTTCTCTAAAAATGAAAACGCATCATTGATACTTTTGTCTTCATTTCCCTTTTTGGTATTGAAGTAATCCAAAAGTAACTAAAAGTACTCAGGTTACATTACTTGAATGTTGTGGTATTTGGATTGACGTTACTGTTTACATTTTTTAACAAGTTATTAGTAATTGTACCGGATTACATTTTTAAAGTCATCCTCCCAACCCTGCATCTGTAAGACCACAATAAACGAGCTACCACACCTGCCATCAGAGCAGGGGTGTCCCTCTCTAACTTCAAGAAGCTCTTGAAAACTCATCTCTTCTAAACACTTTCTCTTATAATACCTCTAACCCCTAACCTCTAACATGCACTTCCTGTGCTCTTCTTTTATCTCCTGACAATTTTCTTGTATTGATTGCACTATTCATTAACACTTACTTCTTTCGCTAGGTATTTACCCCATTGATCCTGTTCACGCTAATAGCTCTTACTAATATTTACTGCTGCTCTTACTATCTGTTGTCACTTGTAGTTGCTTTATTGATACTTATGTATGTTGTTCCTCAAATGTAAGTAGCTTTGGAAAAAAGCATCTGCCAAATCAGTAAATGTAAATTACGTTTATTACATTACATGTCCTCATACTTTACATTGCCACATTTCTCTGTTATTCTCCTCTCTTCTTATCCCACTAATGTCCTGATCACAGAGTTTAGCTGTAAAACTTTCAAAACTGTCAAACTGAATGTAGCGCTTTCTGAAGCACCAGTAATGTTTGAAGCTTCGGACATCTTAGGTTAGCCACCTCATCAGCTCACTGCTACTAGCGTAAGTGTTTCTGCTGCGGACTCATAAAACCTGAAATTACCTATGTCCATGGTTCACTGGCTGATGCTGATGCTGGTTTGCTAGCTTATCTAACCAGACTGTTGGGAATCAACTTCATGACGATGGTATGAAAGCCAGATGATCGGTCACAGGCCCTATTCTCTTGAGATCAGGGACAAAACAGGTTTTGATCTTCAAAAAAAAAAACTATGTATACATCTTTGTTAAATGAGGCTTTGGCTATATAAACATGTTTTGGAACAATGAATAATGACATGTTTGCGGGATCAGAACTAGATTTTTGTCAACACCATCAGAAACATAGAAATGTAAAAAAAGATTTTGATTGAACTTATCACAGATATTTTTACTCTTAGCTGTTTCTTGGTTCTCTTAATTGTATACATATGTTTTTAAATGAATCATATCTCCTTTTAAAAATTAGATTTGTCAATGTTTAATAATTAGGGTTTAGGTTCTATAGATTAACCAATATAACATTTAATCTCCATTATGAACAGAGATACTTAGAAGTGTTCAAATTACACATACACTTTGAAAATGCAACAATGTTAAAAACAAATATTCTTGAGGAAACAAAACAGATCGTGTTTTTTTTTAAAAAACAACACAAAGTCCATCTGAAGGAGTTGACAAGGCATTGACAGTGTTGACACAAAACTGACTGAATATTTAATTCAAAATTATCACTGAACTCTCACAAATATTGTAACATTATAAGACATGAAGAAAATACATTATTTAACCAATCTTTTTGGATTAACATCTCAAGGCAGTAGAGGGACTTTACAAGCAAAGTCCACAACTTCTTCAAATATTCGCTGCTTATAAACAAACTACAAACCCCATTTCCAGAAAATGTTGGGATATTTTCCAAAAAGCAAAAAAACTTCACCTAAACCTTTATTTAACAAAGTACAAAAAAAAGATTTTTAAGTATTTTTACTGACCAGCCTAATTGTATCGAATAAATATAAACAAAGTTAGAATTTCATGCCTGCAACACACTCAATAGAAGGTGGAACAGAGTTATAATATGATTGAAAAGTGTACAGAATATTCAAGTAACACCTGTTTGGAAGACTCCACAATAACTGATACCAGGTGAGGAGTCCTGACTGGATATAAAAGTAGCATCCATCAAAGGCTTAATCTTTGCAATAAGGATGCATTGGAGCGCCCCACCTTTGTGGCCAAATTTGTGAGAAAATTGTTCATTCAGTTAAAAAGGAACATTTCTCAACACAAGACAGCAGAGCATTTAGGTCTTTCAGAAACAGCAGTACATAATATTGTGAAAAGGTTCAATGGATTTGTAGACATCTCAGTGTGTAAAGGTCAATGTCGGAAACCAATGTGCGTGACCTGTGAGACCTCAGGCGGCACTGCCTCAGAAAGTGTCATGCTTCTGTGAAAAATATTGTTGTTCGGGTGGACTTAGGAAAACCGTTGTCACTTTACACAGTCCGTCGCTGCATCCAGAAATGCGTCCTGAAACTGTATTATGCAAGGAGGAAGCCACACATCAATTGTAAGCAGAAACACCACAGAGTTCTCTGGGTTCAAGATCATCTCAGATTGACCAACAAAGTAGAACCGTGTGCTGTGGACAGATGAGTCGACATTTCAGCTTGTTTTTGTGAAAAACGTATGCCGAGTTTTCCATGCCAAATATGAAAAGACCATCCAGGTTGATTTCAGCAAAAGGTGCTAAACCCAGCATCTGTGATGGTGTGGGGGTGCATCAGTGTCTACAGCATGAGCTGCATGTGTATGAAGGTACTACTGACACAAAAGCTTAAATTGGGATTTTAGAGAGACATATGTTGCCATTAAGTCGACATCTATTTCTGGGAGATCCATGCTTATTTCAGCAGGACAAAGCCAGGCCTCATTCTGCACAGGCTACATCAACGTGGCTTTGTATAAACAGATTGTGTGTTCTTTAAAGGCCTGCTGCCAGCCCAGATCTGTCTCCTATTGAAAATGTATGGCGCATCTATCTATACTATTGAAAATCTTTTCTTTGCACTTTGGTAAATTAAATAAAGGTTGATGTAAATTAATCCCAGATTGGGGGGAAAATATCACAACTTTTGTGGAAATGGGGTTTGTAGATGCTGGCATTCCTGTGCTTTGTTCTGGAGTTCTCTTGGCTTTTTCTGTGCTTGTTTCCAAAACCATCTCTTATACCACTTTTCTCTTTCTTCCAAATTACCAATGTTTTTTATTTTGCCCTCCCCCACCCTATTTCTTCATCTTTCATCTTTCCCTCTCCTTTCTCAAGAACTCCACCTTCAGCTCAGGCTGGCAATACATTTTTTTTCCTTCTGTTTTGATACTCCCTGTTCCTTCTTTTTATTTCCTCCACAAATATCTTCTCACTAGCCATTATGGCCTGAAATACATTTCATTATGCAGTCAGTATACTTTTTGATCTATAAGCATAAGCAAATGATGGATGGAAGTATAAGCAACACCTTATTACATATTGAGTACTTGAGAGGCTATGAAAATGAGATTCAATTCAAAACATAAAGCTATTTTGTGGCAATCGCTTGAAAAATTCAACACATGAAACTAAATAACAGTATCAAATGCTTGTGAAGCAATATCATTAAAGTAAATATATACTAAAATGAGGAATAATGCAATTCAGTGGCATTTGTCAACACTGTCACAGTACACAGGGAACATCTGAAGTCGGTTGGACTAATTCTCAAGGAGGAGTTGATCTTTGACGGCACACCACGAACACGCCCATTGACGAAAACTCACAGATAGCACAACTTTCCATCATCAATGCCTTTAGAAGGCACAACAGAAATTTGAAGTCGGTCCGACTAAATCCCTAGGAGGAGTTCGTTAAAGTACGGAGTGTGTAAATCACCCAAAATAACCAAAAAATTCAAAATGACCAACTTCCTGTTGTTTTTAGGGCATCACTCCAAGAGGCTTTTTTGTACATCTTGGACTTGATACATGTGCCACAGAAATTTCATACATGTAGGTGAAACGTGCGGCGGGGGCTGCTTTGTTAAAGGTCACTTCCTGTTGCCAGCAGGTGGCGCTATGACTGTGGGTGAATGTCGGTATGTACATTTGTTCAGGGTGGGACTCTTAATAAACGTGTAAAATTTGGTAGAGATCTGAGCATGTACAATCAAATTACAACAACTTCCTGTGTCATGGCAAAGCATGGAACACCGCCACGCCACCCCCACGCCATTAACTGCAAACTCACTAGTTTTACAACATGGCTTCATCAACGTGTTAAGGGCTTTCTGGGATAGTTCTGAAGTTGATATGTCCAACCTGCATAAAACATGTCACTTCCTGTTACCAGCAAGTGGCGCTATGACTTTGAGTGAATATTGGCATATAGATGTGTTCAGAGCAGGACTATTTTTATACTACTAACCCTAACCCAAATTTGGTGCAGATGTGATAATGTAAATGCTCTGCGCCTTTCTAGTCTTTTCGACCACTCAAAGCGCTTTTACACTACATCTGCATTCACCAGTCAAACACATTCATACACTCAGCCTAAGTGCTCAAACAGAAACTAACATTCACACACATTCATACACTGGCGGAACAGCCGCCAGGGGCAATTCGGTTCAGTATCTTGCCCAAGGACACTTCGACATGCAGCCTGGGGAGCCGCCGACCTTTCCGATTAACGGCCAACCCGCTCTACCTCCTGAACCACAGCCGCCCAGATTATGTGTATTGAAGTTATGACAATTTTCTGTTTCACACATATGGTTCAATATTGTTACGAAACACATTCTGCAAGTTTTGTTTGGACAACTATTTTCTGATCTAAAGCTTGTTTGTTTCATTCCACTGTATGTCCAGAGCCACGCCCCTTTCAAAGTTCATTGGTCCATATCTTGAAAAGTAATTGAGATATCAACATGCTTTATACAACTTTTAATAAGATTGATCCAATGATGATTCACTGATTTTCAAAAAATTCAAAATGCCGGAAAAACTTTATAGGCGGACCTTAATGGTCCCAGAGTCTTTTTGTAGAGCACATTGAGCTGCACCTGTATGAGAAATTTCAGATCAATCGGACTTAAGGCGTGAGGGTTGTGGACTTTCAAAGTTTGCATTTTAAAGCCTTATTTACAGCACCACCATGTGGCCAATAGAGTTCATATTTCTATGGAAGCTGATGCACACCATTTCCAGTTACTCCCCCCAAGTTTCATGTTTCTAGCTCATTCCAACTCACGGGAATTTGAGCCGGTGCTGCAGACAACAAATAATAATAATAACTAAAACACACAAATGCAGAAGTGTTCATACCACGTAGCGGTAAAAAAATCAACCATTACAGATAACAGATAGTTAGCAAACAGGTAATAGCATAAATCTCCTGAACAGGATGTACATTTGAAGTTGGAACAAAGTTTCTAGGGCAAACGATGCAGGAGAAGATTAACGCAGAAAACGGGGTTATTATATATAATATATATATCCTTTTTAAATCTCCATGAAGGTGTTGATAAGATCACTTTAAAATATCACTTTTGCTGCCCAGCCAACTTTTTTTACCTGTGCCTTTTATTATGGAGATGGCCAACCAAACCTCTTGCTTTGCAGTAGCACAGGCTGCTAATACAATCTGATTATTCCTGAAGCATCTAAATAATGTTCACAACGCAAAGAATTATTGTGGCAGTAACACGAGAGCAGCTCGTTGTTGACGCAGGTAAACCTACATACAGAGGAAGCTGTGCGTCATGCGTAAAACCCAACAGAACTATTTTCCACTCATATTCTCTCTCTCTCTCTCTGCGTCTCAAAAATAAATAACAGCTGGTAGCTGCTGATTGACATTCTGTTTACGGAGTCACCGTCAGACATTGCTATAAAACAAATAGATAGCCCACCGATGTGTAAAGAAAAGAAACAGGCTAATGTCCAAAGCGATGCTCTGTTCAATAGTCTGATTCCCGCGCGCGTAACGTTAGTTAAGCAAGAAAAGTTACATTTTTGGCCTGTTGTTGTTTGTTTTTTAAAATTCCTTCTGAGATCTGGAGCTTTTGCCCAGGGCTAATGACGCCGCTGGTTGTAACAACTTCCTATTTTGTGGCAAATCATTGAAATTCCATGCCACGGACTGCCCGTCAACTAAAACTCACCATTTGTACAACGTGTGATTACTGATGGGATAAGACTGCACAGCAAAAATTTCTGGAAAGTCGCACGGACAAATTCTCTAGGACGAGTTTTTTAAAGTGTAGAGTGTGTAAATCGCCAAATATGACAATTAAATCCAAAATGGCTGACTTCTTGTTGGTTTTTGACCCTCCTGGCGTGTGTTCAAAGTTTTGTAAGTTTTCAAGAAGGTTAAAGCCATCAAAATGAAATGTATTTGCAGAACCATTTCTTCAATTTAATATTGCAGTCAGCATGCCATGCCCTCAACATGCTTTATACAACTTTTAATAAGATTGATCCAATGATGATTCACTGATTTTCAAAAAATTCAAAATGCCGGAAAAACTTTATAGGCGGACCTTAATGGTCCCAGAGTCTTTTTGTAGAGCACATTGAGCTGCACCTGTATGAGAAATTTCAGATCAATCGGACTTAAGGCGTGAGGGGTGTGGACTTTCAAAGTTTGCATTTTAAAGCCTTATTTACAGCACCACCATGTGGCCAATAGAGTTCATATTTCTATGGAAGCTGATGCACACCATTTCCAGTTATTCCCCCAAGTTTCATGTTTCTAGCTCATTCCAACTCACGGGAATTTGAGCCGGCGCTGCAGACAACAAATAATAATAATAACTAAAACACACAAATGCAGAAGTGTTCATACCACGTAGCGGTAAAAAAATCAACCATTACAGATAACAGATAGTTAGCAAACAGGTAATAGCATAAATCTCCTGAACAGGATGTACATTTGAAGTTGGAACAAAGTTTCTAGGGCAAACGATGCAGGAGAAGATTAACGCAGAAAACGGGGTTATTATATATAATATATATATCCTTTTTAAATCTCCATGAAGGTGTTGATAAGATCACTTTAAAATATCACTTTTGCTGCCCAGCCAACTTTTTTTACCTGTGCCTTTTATTATGGAGATGGCCAACCAAACCTCTTGCTTTGCAGTAGCACAGGCTGCTAATACAATCTGATTATTCCTGAAGCATCTAAATAATGTTCACAACGCAAAGAATTATTGTGGCAGTAACACGAGAGCAGCTCGTTGTTGACTCAGGTAAACCTACATACAGAGGAAGCTGTGCGTCATGCGTAAAACCCAACAGAACTATTTTATCCACTCATATTCTCTCTCTCTCTCTCTGCGTCTCAAAAATAAATAACAGCTGGTAGCTGCTGATTGACATTCTGTTTACGGAGTCACCGTCAGACATTGCTATAAAACAAATAGATAGCCCACCGATGTGTAAAGAAAAGAAACAGGCTAATGTCCAAAGCGATGCTCTGTTCAATAGTCTGATTCCCGCGCGCGTAACGTTAGTTAAGCAAGAAAAGTTACATTTTTGGCCTGTTGTTGTTTGTTTTTTAAAATTCCTTCTGAGATCTGGAGCTTTTGCCCAGGGCTAATGACGCCGCTGGTTGTAATAACTTCCTATTTTGTGGCAAATCATTGAAATTCCATGCCACGGACTGCCCGTCAACTAAAACTCACCATTTGTACAACGTGTGATTACTGATGGGATAAGACTGCACAGCAAAAATTTCTGGAAAGTCGCACGGACAAATTCTCTAGGACGAGTTTTTTAAAGTGTAGAGTGTGTAAATCGCCAAATATGGCAATTAAATCCAAAATGGCTGACTTCTTGTTGGTTTTTGACCCTCCTGGCGTGTGTTCAAAGTTTTGTAAGTTTTCAAGAAGGTTAAAGCCATCAAAAATGAAATGTATTTGCAGAACCATTTCTTCAATTTAATATTGCAGTCAGCATGCCATGCCCTCGTACCATCAATCTTGGCATTGGCAAGGCAAGCACTTAACCACTGCTCTACTGAGATATACTTGTACAATGCTGATTTTAACTTTCTCTATTTGCTCTGGTTTTCATGGGGATGAAATGCCTCTGAATCACCAACAGGGGGCACTCGATGACCAAACATTCCTGGCACATCAGTTTCAGGAACGTGACTTACTGGCAGCCTGTGTGTCTGGCACAGCCTGCGGCCAATCAAGCTGGAGCTTGACCACTGCCCTTGTCACCACCTCCAAGAGCTCGTCATAGCTTGGCGGTGACTGATGACGTTGCTCCGGCTCCCGGAAGTCTTCCTCCTCCATAAGCCCCCTCGAGAGCTGCCTGGGCTTGCGGCATCCCCAGACAGGAAACGCACAGGGCAAGAGGCAAGAGTGTCCCCAGCCGTGATGTAGCGCGGGCATGGAAAGACACACTGCCTGAACTGCTCACCAGCCATCTCCTCTGCTTCTCTTTCCAGGTAACTAGATCTTCTTGTGGTTGCTTTCTTCTGAGTAGTCTCAAACATGCCTGTGAGTGCCTGCTGAATAGAAAAAAGCGAATGTGTCCGGTGTGCCGGCGTGCTTATGTACACCTCCAGTTACGCCGTCACACGCTACCGTTCTAGCAACACCAATAGGATTGGAGTAGTTTCATTCATGATTTCAGCCCTGCCACGCCCAGAGGCGTTCCCATAGTGTCGTCACCGACGCAGTTCGAGTTCCCTCGAAGGGGAACCAGCCCTCTAATGAAGCGAGCTATAGAAGGATACATCTGACAAAGCCACAATTTCATCATTTGTTGATGGTAAAGTGCATTTGCTAAAAAAAAAGCTTTTGAGCTAGCATTTTGGTGTTTTAAGTTAGAAGACATCTTTAGTTTTTTGTTATCATTAAGTTCAAATACCATACAGGTGTTTAAAGCTGAAACCAATTGTCACTGCTGCTGGCTGCGGGATTCGAACTCACGACTGGAATAAGAAGTGCTGCTCCATCAATTAAGGATCAGAGATAAAAACTAAACATCCACTGAGCAGGATTTTGACATTTTGAGGGAGAAAAGGCATGTGGCTACATTTTGGTGCCTTTTTGTGCTTATGGAGATAAATATACAGGACTGGCAGCAGTTTACAAAAACAATTCTGGTCTGCCAAATCCTCCTCTCCCCACTCTAATGTGATCATATGACACGCTCTAAAGTCTGCTAAAAGCTGTAAAACCCTTCACTTTGGAAGGGCATAGCTCCTAAACTAAACATTTTATTTCGGAAACACCAAATACAACTTTGAAAGATCAACACCTCCTCTGCAACCCACAGCTTAAATGGAGTCTGTAGCTGCACATAAAAATATTAATATAAAATTAATCATTACAGATATCAGCAATAAATATCTATCTATATCTATATATATAAATATACACTCACCTAAAGGATTATTAGGAACACCATACTAATGACCCCTTTCGCCTTCAGAACTGCCTTAATTCTACGTGGCATTGATTCAACAAGGTGCTAAAAGCATTCTTTAGAAATGTTGGCCCATATTGATAGGATAGCATCTTGCAGTTGATGGAGATTTGTGGGATGCACATCCAGGGCACCAAGCTCCCGTTCCACCACATCCCAAAGATGCTCTATTGGGATGTGATCTGGTGACTGTGGGGGCCATTTTAGTACAGTGAACTCATTGTCATTTCAAGAAACCAATTTGAAATGATTTGAGCTTTGTGACATGGTGCATTATCCTGCTGGAAGTAGCCATCAGAGGATGGGTACATGGTGGCCATAAAGGGATGGACATGGTCAGAAACAATGCTCAGGTAGGCCGTGGCATTTAAACATGCCCAATTGGCACTAAGGGGCCTAAGTGTGCCAAGAAAACATCCCCCACACCATTACACCACCACCACCAGCCTGCACAGTGGTAACAAGGCATGATGGATCCATGTTCTCATTACGCCAAATTCTGACTCGACCATCTGAATGTCTCAACAGAAATCGAGACTCATCAGACCAGGCAACATTTTTCTAGTCTTCAACTGTCCAATTTTGGTGAGCTCTTGCAAATTGTAGCCTCTTTTTCCTATTTGTAGTGGAGATGAGTGGTACCCGGTGGGGTCTTCTGCTGTTGTAGCCCATCCGCCTCAAGGTTGTGCGTGTTGTGGCTTCACAAATGCTTTGCTGCATACCTCGGTTGTAACGAGTGGTTATTTCAGTCAAAGTTGCTCTTCTATCAGCTTGAATCAGTCGGCCCATTCTCCTCTGACCTCTAGCATCAACGAGGCATTTTCGCCCACAGGACTGCCGCATACTGGATGTTTTTCCCTTTTCACACCATTCTTTGTAAACCCTAGAAATGGTTGTGCGTGAAAATCCCAGTAACTGAGCAGATTGTGAAATACTCAGACCGGCCTGTCTGGCACCAACAACCATGCCACGCTCAAAATTGCTTAAATCACCTTTCTTTCCCATTCTGACATTCAGTTTGGAGTTCAGGAGATTGTCTTGACCAGGACCACACCCCTAAATGCATTGAAGCAACTGCCATGTGATTGGTTGATTAGATAATTGCATTAATGAGAAATTGAACAGGTGTTCCTAATAATCCTTTAGGTGAGTGTATATAGATATATAGCATAAAGCTCCTGAACAGGATGTACATTTTGAAGTTGGAACGAAGTTTCTAGGACAAACGGTGCAGGAGAAGATAGATGCCGAAAATGGGGCTATATAAATAATAAAGAGCAAAGACAACTAAAATGTGAGAACTACAGCTCGGGCCCTAATAATCCCTTCAGTTTCAACAGGGACCTCGCATGTTTCATGGTGGGGCCCTAATAAATACATTCATTTAGCCACACAATCCACAAGGTCATAAGCTTAAGGTAAAATATTTAAATTTAGCAGAAAACATAAAATACATCCATATACAAATATAATTTGCCCAACATTTTGTACAGGAACTTGTAAAGGAATTAATATTTTATAAAAGGAATCAGTAACTCACTGTCTTCTAATGTGCATTGTGTGCTCCCAGGACATGCCCACACACACACACACACATCAGTTACTCCACATGTGTATCTCCCCTCTAAGTCAGCAGAAAAGTACGAAATACACATAGTTTAAAGTCAGTGTCAGTATACACTAATATAATGTGATTTTGTGATATAATGTGATTTTGTTGGCACTCATGCTGTCACCGCTGGTCAAAGTCTCTTCTCAGCGTGGCAAAGATGCACACACACACACTCATCAGGAATCAGCTGGGTGTAGCAGACCTAAATTTTTTAGTTATGCATTTTAATAAATTTATGAGAATTGATACCCAATTATGAATTAATATTCATAAAATCAAATTTTCCTCGTTAAGGGCACCACCGGAGTTGTTATAATCCTAGAGTCTCCGGAACTCTAGGTAGTTTGAATAATTATACAATTATTACTAGTGATCAGTTAGTTAATAATCGCTCAATTATCTTAAATCAGTCAGTCACTCTCATATCTAAAGGGTCAATTCTCTTGGCAGGAACTAGAAATAGGCAACACACACAGCTCTTGATTATATTACAGTGAATTTATTCTCTAACTAAGGTGATAAAAAGATGGTTGGATACAGGGAACATAAACATTTGCTGAACAATGAGCCTGGAGGTTCGATTGTGGGAAGCATTTGACTCATACGGCATAGAAGAGCTAATGAAAGTAAACTAATGCTATAATTTAGGAGTTAAAATGGACATCTGATCACAGGACGTGTGTTAAGTCTTACTGCTTGTCGACAGTCTGCTTTTGGCCTGTTGCACGGGTCCCACTCTAGCTGCCGATCCTGGCTTTTTGCTAGGGATTCTCCAGGGTTCTCCGTGTCTGACTGAAAACGCCTCCTCCGTCTGGCAATTCGGCTGTTTGCAGGTTTCCTTCGTTGTAGCTGGCGAGACCACGTGGCTTGGTCTGACCTCGGTGAAGTTGGCTCGACGAAAAAGGCTTAAAATGGAACTTGGTCGTTCCTGATAACTTTAACAAACAAAAGAAATAAAGAAAATAAAACAAACTGAAGGCAGATCGATGTCGCGGCACTTCAGGTGTGTAGCTTCAGGCGAACAAAAGGGCCTGTTTGTTTCGCTGGCCGAGTCCGGGCGTTGCCTGGCGAGGCACGCTGCGCGTGCCGAAGCGTCCAGAGGGCCGAGCAGGGTGGAAGAGCCAACAGCGAAGAGAAGAGCCAAGCGAGGTCGCGTGTCGCTCTTTTGTTGCCTGGGCGTGGTTCCCCAGGGGGTGTCTCAGGTTTCCCAAGGGACTGCCTCTCTAAACTTAATGTCTAAAGAAATCTATTTGCACGTATTATAATCAAATATTTTCCACAATCAAACCTCAATGGTGGAATGGTTGTACTGTTCTAAGCATTTGGTAACAGGAAACAGTTGTCACATTATTGGTCAGGATATTTATAAATTAAACGGCATTTCCGACGAGGGCATGTAATACTTATTTCGTCCACTTGGGGGAGCTCAGGTTACATGAGGAAAGCTTGGATTAAATCAAAGATCATCTCTCCTTAGGAACCGGGGAATTTCTTGATTCATCCTTAAATTCAAGCTGGCGATTAAGAGTATAGTAAAACATTTCTTTGTCATCATTTCTAAAGGGATTTTGTGGGAAAGTATTATGAACAAGCATTGATTACATTAGATGAAGGAGTGTCTTGCTGAAAATAAAAACATTGCACAAGTAACTTCTTTTCAGCACTAATATCAACAACAGATAGCAACAACAGTTAACATAACTACTCAAATAGAGGCAAACCTAATCAGGTAACTAAAGATTTAATTAAATGCTTTGAGTCTTTGGAGACTGCAGTCCTTTGTCATCCAAAGTTCAGTGTCTGGACCATGTCACACTTAGGTGAGACAGGGGTTTTCCTTTTTGATGTGGTAATAAAACAAAGAATAAGGTCAATTGCCACGGAAACGTGTGTGGGGGGGCCAGTTTTGATAGGCTGTTCAGGGAGATGCCAATGGCTGGTTTGTGTCCCTTTGTCAGTTCAACAGTCAGGCCCCGTGTTATCAGCTTTGGAATCAAAAAGGTGCCAGTTTTATGGTCGGGATAACACTTAGAGAAAGCAACTTTGACCCCTCCCCTTCTTCTCTGGGGAGGAGAAAGGAATTTAGGGTAGCTCCAAATTTATTCCATGTAAAATGCAAAAATCCATACCGTTGTTCACTACATGGGACACCCAAATCTTCACGCATATACCTTGGTACGCTAGCTAGTTCACTCTTTTGTCTGCCAATCTTAAGGATCGTTTATGTACTTTACCATGGTTTATGGAGATATCCTCCATATCGATAAACCTAAATACACCTCTCACAGTTACTCCACTCTGTGGGCCAACACTTCCGTTTTTACCCCATGTGTGTGTATGTATATATAAACTCAGCAAAAAAAGAAACGTCCCTTTTTCAGGACTGTGTATTTCAACAATAATGTTATAAAATCCAAACAACTTTACAGATCTTCATTGTAAAGGGTTTAAACAATGTTTTCCATGCATGTTCAATTTACCATAATCAATTAATTAACATGCACCTGTGGAATGGTCATTAAGACCTTAACAGCTTACAGAGAGTAGGCACTTAAGGTCACAGTTCTAAAAACGCAGGACACTAAAGAGACTTGTCTACCGACTGTGAAAAACACCCAAAGAAAGATGCCCAGGGTCCCTGCTCATCTGCGTGAACGTGCATTAGGCATGCTGCAGGGAAGCATGAGGACTGCTGATGTGGCCAGGGCAATAAATTGCCATGTCCGCACTGTGAGACGCCTACGACAGCGCTACAGGGAGACAGGAAGGACAGCTGATCATCCTCGCAGTGGAAGACCACGTGTAACAACACCTGCACAGGATCGGTATATCCGAATATCACACCTGCGTGACAGGTACAGGATGGCCACAACAACTGCCCGAGTCACACCAGGAACATACAATCCCTCCATCAGTGCTCAGACTGTCCGCAATAGGCTGAGAGAGGCTGGACTGAGGGCTTGTAGGCCTGTTGTAAGGCAGGTCCTTACCAGACATCACCAGCACCAACGCCGCCTATGGGCACAAACCCACCTTCACTGGACCAGACAGGAATGGCAAAAAGTGCTCTTCACTGAAGAGTCACGGTTTTGTCTCACCAGGGGTGATGGACGGATTCGTGTTTATCGTCGAAGGAATGAGCGTTACACCGAGGCCTGTACTCTGGAGCGGGATCGATTTGGAGGTTGGGGGGTCCGTCATGGTCTGGGGCGGTATATCACATCACCATCGGACTGAGCTTGTTGTCATTGCAGGCAATCTCAATGCCTTGCGGTACAGGGAAGACATCCTCCTCCCTCATGTGGTACCCTTTATGCATGCTCATCCGGAGATGATCCTCCAGCAGGACAATGCCACCAGCCATACTGCTCGTTCTGTGCGTGAGTTTCTGCATGACAGCAATGTCAGTGTTCTGCCATGGCCAGCGAAGAGCCCGGATCTCAATCCCATTGAGCACGTCTGGGACCTGTTGGATCGCAGGGTGAGGGCTAGGGCCATTCCCCCAGAAATGTCCAGGAACTTGCAAGTGCCTTGGTGGAAGAGTGGGGTAACATCTCACAGCAAGAACTGACAAATCTGGTCCAGTCCATGAGGAGGAGATGCACTGCAGTACTTCAAGCAGCTGGTGGCCACACCAGATACTGACTGGCACTTTTGATTTTGAGCCTCCCTTCATTCAGGGACAGATTATTCTCTTTCTGTTAGTCACATGTCTGTGAAACATTTTTCGTTTATGTCTTATGGTGTTGACTCTTTTAGTGTTCATACAAATATTTACACACATTAAGTTTACTGAAAGAAAAAACAGTTGAAAGTCAGAGGACGTTTCTTTTTTTGCTGAGTTTATATATCCCCCTCTCACCCCTTGTGGGGTGGTATGTGTCATCCTCAAGCTCGGGTCCTCTACCAGAGGCCTGGGAGTTTGAGGGTTCTGCGCAGTATCTTAGCTGTTCCTAGGACTGCACTCTTCTGGACAGAGACCTCTGATGTTTTACCTGGAATCTGTTGTAGCCACTCTCCCAGTTTGGGGGTCACAGCCCCCAGTGCTCCGATTACCACTGGCACCACTGTTGCTCTTACTTTCCACATCTTTTCTAGCTCCTCTTTCAGCCCTCGGTATTTCTCAAGCTTCTCGTGCTCCTTCTTCTTGATGTTGCTGTCGCTTGGGATTGCCACATCGATCCCTGCAGCCTTCTTCTGCTGTTTGTCGATCAACACGATGTCTGGTTGGCTGGCTATTACCAGTTTGTCAGTCTGGATCTTGAAGTCCCACAGGATCTTAGCTCGGTCAATCTCAACTACCTTAGGAGGTGTCTTCCATTTTGACCTTGGGACTTCCAGCCCATACTCAGGGCAGATGTTCCTGCACACTATGCCAGCTACCTGGTTATGGCGTTCCATGTACGCACTTCCTGCCTGCATCTTACACCCTGCTGTTATGTGCTGTACTGTCTCAGGGGCATCCTTGCACAGTCTGCACCTGGTGTCCTGCCTGGTGTGGTAGACCCCAGCCTCTATTGATCTTGTACTGAGTGCCTGTTCTTGTTCAGCCATGATTAGTCCTTCTGTGCTGTCCTTCAGTCCAGCCTTTTCCAGCCACTGGTAGGATTTCTTGATATCAGCCACTTCTTCTATTTGTCTGTGGTACATGCCGTGCAGCAGCTTGTCCCTCCATGAAGGTTCTTCGTCTTCCTTGTCCTCACCCTCGGGTTTCTGCTGCCTACCTCAGGCACATTCACTAAGCCCTTCATCTTTGGGGGGCATCTTCCTGATGTACTCCTGGATCTTTGTCGTTTCATCCTGGACAGTGGTCTTGAGACTGTACACCAAGCGTAGCGAGGGAGGCCAAGGGCTAGTGAGTGATGTGAGTTATATATAGTTATATATATATATATATATATATATATATCTGTAAGTAAAGTAAGTACAGTAATATACAGTACTTCATACAGTAGGTTTATGCATCGATTGCACTGTTCTAAAAGTGGTGTTTGTGTATGTTATAAATCATGCACCAAGAGTGGGTTGGTAGTTGGCAGTAATGCCATACGCAGACATACACACAAAGGAAACTCTAAGCCAGACACTCACATATCTTGTAATAGGAATGTAAGCCCTTCCACACCACAGTGAGTGGGCAGTGTTTAGACCTGTGGTATCCACGTACATTCCACAACACTGTCGCTGGAACACACACGTCTGGGTTAGACCTGCGCTACACTTGTCTAAAATAATCCTTTGCTTCTATAATTCCATAACCATAAATATAGTGAAGGGTATGATCATTGCAACTCATTCTGTCACTTTTAAAGAATAGCAGAGATGATGCAAATTTTGTGAACATCATAGTTTACCACTGTTCCACTGCATGATCTGTTATCCCAAAACTATTCATCTTTTAAGTGCTTTAGTGGTTGTCACCTTTTAGTTTCAATCACCTTTTAGACATTTAATTTCAAACTACTAAAAGTAGAAGGTGGAAATGCATCAGATGCATAATAACTCAGGATAAAAAGGATAAAAAAGGTGATAACCTGTAGTCAAGTGAAGGATGGAACGTGAGACATTCTTTTATACCCTCATATACTCACTATTATACAGTCAGCTATTATAATGTCAGCTTTTTTGACATACATTCAGCTTGGTTGACATGCAGATTACCACGACTTATTGTTGAGATATTGAGAGATGTGTGTGTCAGCTCCTCTGCAACCTACAATTACCCATAACACCCTTCTCTTTGTAGACATGGAGGAACATTTACGTGTGTCTTTGCAGAAGTACTATTCAGTTTTGTTTCTTTATAAGAACAATGATTCGTTTACAATTTATGGTTTTGTTTGTCCAGTTTTAGAGATATCTGTCCTTATGATTTCTACCTCCACCCCAATACAATGGAGGTGAATGGAATTTAGTTTGTGGTGCTCACAGCATGAAACTATTATGATAATTACTTGGGTAAAAGTTGCCAAAGTAGAGCTGACTATTTTTTTGAGGAGATCAGAGCGAGTATAATAATAATAATAATAATAATAATATCTATAGCAACATCAACTTCACTGTCTGTACCTCTGTGTGTGTATATTGTGTAGGCTGCCTCCCTCCCCTCTCTCTCTCCTTCCATCTCTCTCTCTCTCTCTCTCTCTCTCTCTCTCTCTCCCCCTTCACCCCAACTGGTCGAGGCAGATGGCCGCCCACCCTGAGCCATGGTTCTGCTCGAGGTTTCTGCCTCTTAAAGGAAGTTTTTCCTTGCCTCTGTCGCCTAGTGCTTGCTCTTGGTGGGAACTGTTGGGCTTCTGTAAATAGCATCATAGAGTACGGTCTAGACCTGCTCTTTTATGAAAAGCACTGTGAGATAACTGTTGTTGTGATTTGGCGCTATATAAATAAAATTGAATTGAATTGAATAATATAATGTGTTAAGTTCACATGATAATGTGGCCTCACACATGGCACACATGATGAATCTTTCATTCAATCGTTCATTTTATTTTCAGGTGACCGAATATTAGCTAGGAGTAGGCTGGGAAGTGGAATAGCCTAAGGTCCAATCTGGGTTAGCTTATCCTATAATAATAATAATACTAGCTTTATTTGTATTGCACTTTTCAATACAGGTAACAAAGTACTTTACAGTCAATGTAAAACATAACCAAGTCGAGATAAAATAAACTAAAAATGAGATTAGGCCTCAGTGGTTAACAATAATCAATGTAAAAATGTAAAAAACTTGAAATAAAAAAAAATTAATAAAAGGATAAAGACAAAAATTGGCATCGCACATAAAGCTTTTTTGTACAGAATTGTCTTAAGAAGTGAGAAAAAAGAAAAAGAAAACGGACTCTGAAAACCTAATCTCCTCTGATAGATTGTTCCAGAGTGTAGGAGCCCTAGACAGCAAAGCACTGTCTCCTTTAGTTTTTAGACTAGACCTAGGAATGGCTAGCAACACTCTACCAGAGGATCTCAGTCTGTCCTGGCTTGTAGGGGCATAATGGTTTAGCGATATACAGTATGAGGGGCCTAACCCCTGCCTGGTCTTAAGAGTAATTATAAGAATTTATATTTTAGATTTATATTTTAATTAGTGAATATATCGCCAACCTCTTCTATGTAGACTTCCAAATCCTTCAACCTAGCTACTGATGGTAAAGTTTGGTTATAGTTATTAATTTAATTATTAATCGGAGTTCCAAATGAATAGTTTGGTGTATCTTATGAGACTAAATTTGGTAAAGGCCTGTCAATTTTCTCTTCTTTAAGAGTGGTACCCCGAGGTGAAATTAACAAAGTAAAATTTTATTATTAATGAATAGTAGTATTATATGTAGTATAAATAATAGTAATTCTTACATTATATTATAGTAATAATAATTATTATTACATTATTTAATAGAACTATTGATGCCATTTAAACATAATGCCCAACATTTGTTATCAGTTTAAGTCAAGTTTATTTGTATGGCCCAGTATCAAAGTTTGAAGATTGAAACACAACAGCACCAGGGTGCTTTCACACCTGTAGTTTGAAAATATAACATGTTATAAACATGAAATAATTTGGAATGACAGGTAACTCATTGATAGTTCTGGCAATGTCATTCTGCAACATCAGTGAGGCGTGGACAGTGACAGCAGATCATGTTGCAATTTACTGCTCCTTATGTTTTCATCTTTTCATCTCTTCTGGTGTCACAAATAACTCATGAAACAATAACTGATTATAATCAGGTCTGTGTCTATAGATCCCCAATTTTCCTCTCATCTTGCACCTACTTTTACATTCTGCTCCTGTTTGAAACATCATTGTGAGCTTTAAACCACACAAAACTTAGGATCTGAAGTGGGTCCATTCAGAATGAACAGGTGAGGATTTGTGTGAGTGTTATATTCACACAAACGTTGAAAACACTGAGGGTGGGACGTGCATGGATCAAAGAGCCGATGTCTCCTGTTCAGTCACAGTCTCCTGATGGAAAACACAGAGGCTACCAGTGTTTAATACTGCTGTGGAGGCCCTGACCTTCCTGCCAGGCTACCAGTAGCTGCACACACCTGTTACAACTGGCCAAGAATGTGTTTGTTAGTACTGACTTCAGGCAACTGCCCACTGATATACAAGCAGTGCTGGGAAAACAACACTGACACAATGGAACCTTCTACCTGTGTGCCGTTGTAAATAGGAACATATTATAGTAAAGTTGCTTTGATAAAGCCCACAAAATCTAATAAAAAATTAAAAAATACAACTTAAATCCATACATTTCAATTGAATTACTGATCAGAGATTTGGCAAAGTATATTGCGATTGACCTATTTCTTTAACCTTTAGATATGGTCAACGTACCACTTGACTTTCTTACTGAGGCCTTTAAAACAGCTCAGTAATTGATTTCAGTGTACAATGGTTAAATGTAAAAAAAATCCAAAGGGATACTACATACAAGTCCCATATATGAACATTGCTAGCAGTCAATTAACATGGAAATTGATTAGAAACTATTATCTAACAATTACAGCTAAGAGGATAATAAAATAAAATGCATACATCAGCTAACAAGATAAAAAGAAGATATACTCTATACACAAGTTAACAACAAAATAAAAATGTGTTATTTTGTATGTTTGTGTTATATTAAATCATGTATTCATTTTTTATTTATCCATATGTTAATGTATTTGATATATGATCTAAAATGGCACAGATGTAGAGGTATTGTATTACATTTGTTGCCTACCATGTGAGTACATTCTTTTTTAATATGTAATTTGCTTACACTCTAACAACTTCAGGTCTGCTTTTATAAAATTAAAAAATTCAAGACAAAATCATGCTGCAAATTTTCAGTTACTGAGAAATGGCACTCACACTGCAGATGTAGTATGAGTGCTGTATTTAAATGTTCTCTGTCTCTCTCTGATCACAAAGATTCAGGAAATACTGTATTTGTATAATTTAAAAGAAACTATTGGTTTATTGGTTTATAAAATCTCCAAACTGAGATTACAGATGGCTGTAAATCCATGCAGTCGTGTATGTGCGTGTGTGTGTGTGTGTGTCTGACATGCATGACTCGTGTGTGTGTGTGTGTGTGTTCCCACAGCTGGTGAACATTCCCAGACAGCAGGTGGAGATGGGGGAGAGGGGCTACAGAAAACAAATTCTGACCATCAGGTTTGTTTAATAAAGTTACTGCTGCTCTGAGGCTGAGACCCCAACCAGGCTGATCTATCCCCATCTCAACACCTCACAAACAGGCACGCACACACACACACACACACACACACACTAACATGTCCAAGAAAATCCCATTGGCCATGTACAGTATACACATGAATACAAAAACACATATTTTTCTTAACACACACTTTGTGAAAGACTTGAAAAGCTAACAGGGCCGATTCAGATAGGCATTCCTAACATGTCCCAGGAAAATAAGACAGGAGACCTCCATCAAACACCAGTCTGTTGGCCTCTTTCCACACCCTTCATTCCCTCAGTGAAGTATTTTCCTAAATTTAACTGGTATATATCCGACGCATTCAGGTCTTGTCAGTTGCTCTAGCTTCCCTCAGTGTCTTTTATATCAGCGCTAAATTTGACAATATAGATCACAGTATCATACTGGATAGGTTCTGGCGATGGGAGGGGATATGAAAAACTGTATATTGTTAATCATTCTGTCTCCCCAAAGTTTTGTCGACCGTGCGAGGTCCCTATTGAATTTGCTAAGATTATATATATTTAGGGCCCGAGCACGACCGTGTGAGGTCCCTATTGAATTTGCTAAGATTATATTTAGGGCCCGAGCACGACCGTGCGAGGTCCCTATTGAATTTGCTAAGATTATATTTAGGGCCCGAGCACGACCGTGCGAGGTCCCTATTGAATTTGCTCAGATTATTAAGGCCCGAGCACGACCGCTAGCGCCACCTAGAAAATTGAAAAAATTAGCCCCTCGTTCACGTTCAACCTACATGCACGAAATTTGCTGGGGAAATGTATCATATCAAGACGCACAAAAAAGCCTCAAGAACCCATAGCCTAAAGTCAACAGGAAGTCGGCCATTTTGAATTTTACGGCCATTTTTGGATGATTTACACACTTCGTACTTTAACGAACTCCTCCTAGGGATTTAGTCGGATCGACGTCAAATTTCTGCTGTGCCTTCTAAGGCATTGACGATGAAAGTTGTGCTATTTGCGAGTTTTCGTCAATGGGCGTGTCCGTGGCGTTGATTATTCGCTATGAAACAGGAAGTTGTTGTAACTTCAGTGTACATGCTCGCTTCTTCACCAAAATGTACACGTAGGATGAGAGTCCCGCCCTGAACACATGTACATGCTGACATTCACCCACAGTCATAGCGCCACCTGCTGGCAACAGGAAGTGACTTTTAACGAAGCAGCCCCCGCCGCACGTTTCACCTACGTGCACGAATTTTCTGTGGTACGTGTATGTTGTCCAGACGCACAAAAAAGTCTCTTGGAGCCATAGCCTAAACCCAACAGGAAGTCGGCCATTTTGAATTTTACGTCAAATTTTGGATGATTTACACACTTCGTACTTTAACGAACTCCTCCTAGGGATTTAGTCCGACCGACTTCAAATTTGTGCTGTGCCTTCTAAAGGCATTGAAGATGAAAAGTTGTGCTATTTGCGAGTTTTCGTCAATGGGTGTGTCCGTGGCGTGGCGTCAGAGTTCAAGTCTTTGCCATGACACAGGAAGTTATTGTAACTTCAGTGTACATGCTCACATCTGAACCAAACTTTACGTGCTTGATAACTCTCCCACCCCGCTATGGAGGACCGATCCTGACACAGTCAGAAATAAATACAGAAATAAATAAATGCTCAATAAATAAATAAGCTTCCAATTAAATACACAAAAAATAAAGTAAATAAATAAATATAGGTATCAATTAAATTATACAAGGAGACATAAATGTATATATTTTAATTAGTGCCTTACTTATTCACATTTGTTATAATTACCTTATTTATTTATTCTCCGTTATAATCTTCAACTTTATTTATTACTAATTTTTTAAATGTATTTATTTATGTGTGTTTTAATATTTTTGTCAGCTAAATCTGGAGTGCACTCGTATTCAATTCTGTATGGTAAATTCAGTTTTAACGGAGCCGAGCGAGCTGACAGGCTCGAGTTAGAGACTTTTTCTGTCCGTTTCTCTCTTTACAAAGACGCATGTTGCAGTCAGAGTCTTCTCTGAGATGCGAGCACCACATACAACACAATTTATCAAATTACACAACGGATATACAGTATGAAAATAAGATTGATTGGATTATACTCACAGGAAGTATAAAACCTCTTAAATGGGTCTATTAAAAGTAAAGTAACACAAAAATGTCAGGGAAATTACTTTACTTAGATTTAAGTACTGCAGTTGTACATTTGAAATACCTTCCTACCTTTCTGATAGGAAGCCTTCTTGAGGTGGTATAAAACATTTCTTCTTATATTCTGATTTGAGTTGTGGACAACTATGACCACATGAATTAAAAAAACATTTCACTGCCCAAGTCAGCTATAACTCAAGTCTTGTTCATCAGACTACATGCTGTACAGTATTTGTGGACAGATTTTGTCCCAGGATTTATTATGCATTTCTTCTTCTTCGTTGCATGATTTAGAATAATAAGGTGAGAAATGGGTCTGTTCTGAGTTCATCCTGTACTGCAGCAGCTAATAAAGTCCATTTAATCCCAAAAACGCTTTTCTTTTAGGCAGGCTGGAGCAGAAAACAACTCACCTTTCTCAAGTTGTACAGTAATGTCACATGTGTATGAAGGTGGATCAAACAAGCTAATCTTAAATGTCAAAGTAGAGAGGAGCCTAGTAGGCCTATTTATTTTCATTCATTACACAATATGAATAAGCTATGCAGACAGTTGTAAAGAAAGAACATCTTTTTCTTCTGTTCTCTACTTGTTATAGTTACACAGTATTAGGGGTGTGGGCTGTATTAAAAGTATCCACTGTTCTCCCATGCTCTAACACACAGTAACGATGAAATGTGTGCTGTTCTCACATTCTCCCTCTGTATGTACACATAAACAACAAGGCAGGGAAATATAAAAGTTTATTTTATTGTTTGGGTACATTATTGTTCAGTGTACATGCTCACATCTGAACCAAACTTTACGTGCTTGATAACTCTCCCACCCCGCAGACATCTACACGCCAATACCGATTTATATTCATAGTGGCAAGTGCTATGTAGCTCCACATAGGGGACACAGGAAGTGACATATAACACCTTCATGTGGCGTCGGAACCGCTTAGGAAATTCACAGCCGCACCGGCAGAGCTCCAGAATATGCAACTCGGCTGGCTCACACGTGGACGCGCTACAGGTGCGAGGGCCCGCCCAACGCTGCTTGCAGCTTTAATTTAAGTTTTTGTCTTGCTGTAGTGGTGAGCCTTATTGGCCCTCTGCAGCCACCAATTTGTTTTGTCTTCCACAAGGTAAGGAGGGTACCCAAGCACTGTATCACTGAAAATCGCTGTCTGTATTATAACGTTATGCAGCACTCCTGTTCCAAGTGTGATTATGTAATGGACAGAACAATTTATAAATTTAATTTTGAACCCCAAATTGCTGTGTGTTAGTTCGTTTGTGATGAGCGGTTGGCACCTTGCATGATAGCCACTGCCATCAGTGTGTGAATGGGTGAACATGACATGTAATGTAAAGTGCTTTGAGTGGTCAGAAGACTTAGTCACTTGTCCTCTGTCTCTTATGTTTCCCTCTTTCCCTTTCCACTTGTAAATAACTGTAACTTTTGCTGTGAAAAGAGCTATATAGATAAAGTTTGCTTGCTTGCTTTTATCTCATTCTCTTTTTATCTGTTGTATTCTTGTATTAATAGTTACCATAATTTCTTCCCGTACTTACTCCATCTATTCTCTCTCATTTTGCCTCCCTGATACCACAATGTCACCTGCAGTCAGACCGCTGAAACCAGACTCTCTTCCGGGTCTTTGATGTTTGCTGAGACAATATTGTTCCTCTAAAATGTGCTCATAAGTCTATTAAAGTCAATATTCTCCATGTTACCTCTGTAGTATGCAGTGGAAACAAAGCCCCTGACTGCTCCATCAGCTGAGGACCTCTAGCTGGGTCACCAGAATTGGAAGGAAACAAAACATGGTTCTTGTGTTTCCATCAATATCATTATGAGCTTGAAAGCGTTGAATGTAAGACAGTTTGTGCTAGTCTATTCTATTGTCTGTTCTAGTTTTTTGTGTCTGGCTGGGCTGTTCAGGTGAGCTGCATGTTTAGGATTCCTGAGTTCTTCTGCATAGCCACATTCCGTCAGTAACAGATTCCCATGAGCTGTAGCATATTTCTGTCACAGAGCTTTCATACTAGACTGCAGCAGCTCATGCAGACAAGACAAAGCCGGTAGCGTTGCAAATCATCTGCTGTCTGCATAGCAAGCGTAACTGTGGTTTAGCCAGTAATGCTGTCACGGTGTGTCTGTCACTGAGACCATTACCCTTTATAAATGTCATCAGCTTACTGTTTGCACCCCATGATGCCGCAGCACTGTGTAAACAACCAGGACACGCTCTTGTAACAGTGTTATTATTAAGTTATGAGCAGATTGTGAGAATGGATAGGATGCTGTAGTTTTCTGAACAGTGTTCCATGAGTCAAGTTAGCCATTAATGAAAATCTTAACATAAAATCATCATATGTCCTGTGGTCATTAGCTCCAATGCTCCATGCTGGCACTTTGTTGAGCAGTGCACAATGCAATATTTAGGGCCCTAGCACGACCGTGCGAGGTCCCTGTTGAATTTGTAAATATTAGGGCCCGAGCACGATTGTGCGAGGTCCCTATTGAATTTGTAAATATTATTAGGGCCCGAGCACGACCGTGCGAGGTCCCTATTGAATTTGCTCGGATTATTAGGTCCCGAGCACGACCGTGCGAGGTCCCTATTGAATTTGCTCGGATTATATATATATATATATTTTTTAATGGCCCGAGCACGACCGTGCGAGGTCCCTATTGAATTTGCTTGGATTATTAGGGCCCGAGCACGACGTGTGAGGTCCCTATTGAATTTGCTTGGATTATTAGGGCCCGAGCACGACCGTGTGAGGTCCCTATTGAATTTGCTAAGATTATTATTTTTTTTTTTTTCTGCAAAGTAGGCTCAACTGACATGGTCTAAACATACTCGAAAACTCACCAAAATTTGCAAACATGTCAGAACCGGTGAAAAATTTCGTATTCTACAAGTTTCGCACATGGGCGTGGCAAAATGACTCGCTACGCCACCTAGAAAATTGGAAAAAATTAGCCCCTCGTTCACGTTCAACCTACATGCACGAAATTTTCTGGGGACATGTATCATATCAAGACGCACAAAAAAAGCCTCAAGAACCCATAGCCTAAAGTCAACAGGAAGTCGGCCATTTTGAATTTTACGGCCATTTTTGGATGATTTACACACTTCGTACTTTAACGAACTCCTCCTAGGGATTTAGTCGGATCGACGTCAAATTTCTGCTGTGCCTTCCAAAGGCATTGACGATGAAAAGTTGAGCTATTTGCGAGTTTTCGTCAATGGGCGTGTCCGTGGCGTCGATGATTCGCTATGAACAGGAAGTTGTTGTAACTTCAGTGTACATGCTCACATCTGCACCAAACTGTACATGTAGGATGAGAGTCCCGCCCTGAACACATGTACATGCCGACATTCACCCACAGTCATAGCGCCACCTGCTGGCAACAGAAGTGACATTTAACGAAGCAGCCCCCGCCGCACGTTTCACCTATGTGCACGAATTTTCTGTGGTAAGTGTATCTTGTCCAGACGCACAAAAAAGTCTCTTGGAGCCATAGCCTAAACCAACAGGAAGTCGGCCATTTTGAATTTTACGTCAAAGTTTGGATGATTTACACACTTCGTACTTTAACGAACTCCTCCTAGGGATTTGTCCGACCGACTTCAAATTTGTGCTGTGCCTTCTAAAGGCATTGAAGATGAAAAGTTGTGCTATTTCCGAGTTTTCGTCAATGGGTGTGTCCGTGGCGTGGTGTCAGAGATCAAGTCTTCGCCATGACACAGGAAGTTGTTGTAACTTCAGTGTACATGCTCACATCTGAACCAAACTTTACGTGCTTGATAACTCTCCCACCCCACTATGGAGGACCGATCCTGACACAGTCAGAAATAAATACAGAAATAAATAAATGCTCAATAAATAAATAAGCTTCCAATTAAATACACAAAAAAATAAAGTAAATAAATAAATATAGGTATAATTAAATTATACAAGGAGACATAAATGTATATATTTTAATTAGTGCCTTTACTTATTCACCTTTGTTATAATTACCATTTATTTATTCTCCGTTATAATCTCAACTTTATTTATTACTAATTTTTTAAATATATTATTTATGTGTGTGTTTTAATATTTTTGTCTGTTTTATTCTTCCTTTGTATTTTTCTACATATTTATTTTCACCCATGGTATTTATTTCTGCCTGTCCTTTTTAAATTTTGTGCATTTCTGCCTCATTATGCAAATGAGGAGGGCTGTGTCTCAAGGGGTCATCTTCTCTGCTATTGGTGGACCAGTCAGACAGGAGAGCTCCTACTCTGCCTGCAGACATCAACGATCTTGCCCCTCACACAGTCAGATGGCTTCCTTCAGTGCGCTGAGGTGTTTAACAACTCTGAAGACACTACCAGCATGTCTTCCTTCTCTTTTCACGTAGACGCTCCGACAGACAGTGCTTTCAGTTTGCTGCATGCATGGACACAGAACTGCGGTATAGGGAGAAGCACACGGTCAGCTGGCTGCCGCTAAATCTGGAGTGCACTCGTATTCAATTCTGCATGGTAATTCAGTTTTAACGGAGCAGAGCGAGCTGACAGGCAGAGTTAGAGACTTTTTCTGTCCGTTTCTCTCTTTACAAAGACGCATGTTGCAGTCAGAGTCTTCTCTGAAGAGGGCAATGAAGTCTCAGTAGTACCCGATACGAGCACCACATACAACACAATTTATCAAATTACACAACGGATATACAGTATGAAAATAAGATTGATTGGATTATACTCACAGGAAGTATAAAACCTGTTACATGCGAGCCCCCGCCGCACGTTTCACCTACGTGCACGAATTTTCTGTGGTACGTGTATCTTGTCAGATGCACAAAAAGCCTCTTGGAGCGATGCCCTAAAACCAACAGGAAGTCGGCCATTTTGAATTTTACGTCAAAGTTTGGATGATTTACACACTTCGTACTTTAACGAACTCCTCCTAGGGATTTAGTCCGACCGACTTCAAATTTGTGCTGTGCCTTCTAAAGGCATTGAAGATGAAAAGTTGTGCTATTTGCGAGATTTCGTCAATGGGTGTGTCCGTGGCGTGGCGTCAGAGATCAAGTCTTCGCCATGACACAGGAAGTTGTTGTAACTTACGTGTACATGCTCACATCTGAACCAAACTTTACGTGCTTGATAACTCTCCCACCCCGCAGACATCTACACGCCAATACCGATTTATATTCATAGCGGCAAGTGCTATGTAGCTCCACATAGGGGACACAGGAAGTGACTTCATGCGGCGTCGGAACCGCGTTGCAAATTCACAGCCGCACCGGCAGAGCTCCAGAATGTGCAACTCGGCTGGCTCACACCCGGACGCGATACAAGTGCGAGGGCCCGCCCAACGCTGCTTGCAGCTTTAATTTACTTTATTTTTTTGTGTATTTAATTGGATGCTTATTTATTTATTTATTGAGCACTTATTTATTTCTGTATTTATTTCTGACTGTGTCAGGATCGGTCCTCCATAGCGGGGTGGGAGAGTTATCAAGCACGTAAAGTTTGGTTCAGATGTGAGCATGTACACTGAAGTTACAACAACTTCCTGTGTCATGGCGAAGACTTGATCTCTGACGCCACGCCACGGACACGCCCATTGACGAAAACTCACAGATAGCACAACTTTTCATCTTCAATGTCTTTAGAAGGCACAGCACAAATTTGAGGTCGTCGGACTAAATCCCTAGGAGGAGTTCGTTAAAGTACGAAGTGTGTAAATCATCCAAATTTGACGTAAAATTCAAAATGGCCGACTCCTGTTGGGTTTAGGCTATGGCTCCAAGAGACTTTTTTGTGCATCTGGACAAGATACACGTACCGCAGAAAATTCGTGCATGTAGGTGAAACGTGTGGCGGGGGCTGCTTCATTAAAAGTCACTTCCTGTTGCCAGCAGGTGGCGCTATGACTGTGGGTGAATGTCAGCATGTACATGTGTTCAGGGCGGGACTCTCATCCTACATGTACAGTTTGGTCCAGATGTGAGCATGTACACTGAAGTTACAACAACTTCCTTTTCATTGCGAATCATCGACGCCACGGACACGCCCATTGACGAAAACTCGCAAATAGCACAACTTTTCATCGTCAATGCCTTTAGAAGGCACAGCAGAAATTTGACGTCGATCCGACTAAATCCCTAGGAGGAGTTGTTAAAGTACGAAGTGTGTAAATCATCCAAAAATGGCCATAAAATTCTAAATG
>NW_024040374.1:35626571-35682602 GCF_014851395.1 Micropterus salmoides
ACTAAACATGGAACAGGACAGCAAATAAGGGAAATACCAAGACAGACTAATAACAGATACTGGACAAAGGACCACAGACAGGACCGAACCCAAAACTCTAAACTCTAAGACAGATACTGAACAGTACCAATAAACAAAACTCACAGAGACCTAAACTAAAACCGGGCCGATCAGACAGGTAGTGTGGACAGGTCCATACTTTACCAAACTCCTCCGAGGGAATTAATGGATGACTTCATTTCACATTTTAAAATGCTTTAAATGACTCTCTTAAATATCATCAAGAATACAACACAAACACATTTTTTGTCATTGATGGGCCATATACTGTTATAGTGGTGACATATAAAATATTTAAATGTGGATTTAATTTCATGGGAATGGAAGTAATGGAATGGAATGGAACTGTATGTTTCTCTAAAATGAAAACGCATCATTGATACTTTTGTCTTCATTTCCCTTTTTGGTATTGAAGTAATCCAAAAGTAACTAAAAGTACTCAGGTTACATTACTTGAATGTTGTGGTATTGGATTGACGTTACTGTTTACATTTTTTAACAAGTATTAGTAATTGTACCGGATTACATTTTTAAGTCATCCTCCAACCCTGCATCTGTAAGACCACAATAAACGAGCTACCACACCTGCCATCAGAGCAGGGGTGTCCTCTCTACTTCAAAGAAGCTCTTCTCTTCTAAACACTTTCTCTTATAATACCTCTAACCCCTAACCTCTAACATGCACTTCCTGTGCTCTTCTTTTATCTCCTGACAATTTTCTTGTATTGATTGCACTATTCATTAACACTTACTTCTTTCGCTAGGTATTTACCCCATTGATCCTGTTCACGCTAATAGCTCTTACTAATATTTACTGCTGCTCTTACTATCTGTTGTCACTTGTAGTTGCTTTATTGATACTTATGTATGTTGTTCCTCAAATGTAAGTAGCTTTGGAAAAAAGCATCTGCCAAATCAGTAAATGTAAATTACGTTTATTACTTACATGTCCTCATACTTTACATTGCCACATTTCTCTGTTATTCTCCTCTCTTCTTATCCCACTAATGTCCTGATCACAGAGTTTAGCTGTAAAACTTTCAAAACTGTCAAACTGAATGAGCGCTTTCTGAAGCACCAGTAATGTTTGAAGCTTCGGACATCTTAGGTTAGCCACCTCATCAGCTCACTGCTACTAGCGTAAGTGTTTCTGCTGCGGACTCATAAAACCTGAAATTACCTATGTCCATGGTTCACTGGCTGATGCTGATGCTGGTTTGCTAGCTTATCTAACCAGACTGTTGGGAATCAACTTCATGACGATGGTATGAAAGCCAGATGATCGGTCACAGGCCCTATTCTCTTGAGATCAGGGACAAAACAGGTTTTGATCTTCAAAAAAAAAAACTATGTATACATCTTTGTTAAATGAGGCTTTGGCTATATAAACATGTTTTGGAACAATGAATAATGACATGTTTGCGGGATCAGAACTAGATTTTTGTCAACACCATCAGAAACATAGAAATGTAAAAAAAGATTTTGATTGAACTTATCACAGATATTTTTACTCTTAGCTGTTTCTTGGTTCTCTTAATTGTATACATATGTTTTTAAATGAATCATATCTCCTTTTAAAAATTAGATTTGTCAATGTTTAATAATTAGGGTTTAGGTTCTATAGATTAACCAATAACATTTAATCTCCATTATGAACAGAGATACTTAGAAGTGTTCAAATTACACATACACTTTGAAAATGCAACAATGTTAAAACAAATATTCTTGAGGAAACAAAACAGATCGTTTTTTTTTAAAAACAACACAAAGTCCATCTGAAGGAGTTGACAAGGCATTGACAGTGTTGACACAAAACTGACTGAATATTTAATTCAAAATTATCACTGAACTCTCACAAATATTGTAACATTATAAGACATGAAGAAAATACATTATTTAACCAATCTTTTTGGATTAACATCTCAAGGCAGTAGAGGGACTTTACAAGCAAAGTCCACAACTTCTTCAAATATTCGCTGCTTATAAACAAACTACAAACCCCATTTCCAGAAAATGTTGGGATATTTTCCAAAAAGCAAAAAAACTTCACCTAAACCTTTATTTAACAAAGTACAAAAAAAAGATTTTTAAGTATTTTTACTGACCAGCCTAATTGTATCGAATAAATATAAACAAAGTTAGAATTTCATGCCTGCAACACACTCAATAGAAGGTGGAACAGAGTTATAATATGATTGAAAAGTGTACAGAATATTCAAGTAACACCTGTTTGGAAGACTCCACAATAACTGATACCAGGTGAGGAGTCCTGACTGGATATAAAAGTAGCATCCATCAAAGGCTTAATCTTTGCAATAAGGATGCATTGGAGCGCCCCACCTTTGTGGCCAAATTTGTGAGAAAATTGTTCATTCAGTTAAAAAGGAACATTTCTCAACACAAGACAGCAGAGCATTTAGGTCTTTCAGAAACAGCAGTACATAATATTGTGAAAAGGTTCAATGGATTTGTAGACATCTCAGTGTGTAAAGGTCAATGTCGGAAACCAATGTGCGTGACCTGTGAGACCTCAGGCGGCACTGCCTCAGAAAGTGTCATGCTTCTGTGAAAAATATTGTTGTTCGGGTGGACTTAGGAAAACCGTTGTCACTTTACACAGTCCGTCGCTGCATCCAGAAATGCGTCCTGAAACTGTATTATGCAAGGAGGAAGCCACACATCAATTGTAAGCAGAAACACCACAGAGTTCTCTGGGTTCAAGATCATCTCAGATTGACCAACAAAGTAGAACCGTGTGCTGTGGACAGATGAGTCGACATTTCAGCTTGTTTTTGTGAAAAACGTATGCCGAGTTTTCCATGCCAAATATGAAAAGACCATCCAGGTTGATTTCAGCAAAAGGTGCTAAACCCAGCATCTGTGATGGTGTGGGGTGCATCAGTGTCTACAGCATGAGCTGCATGTGTATGAAGGTACTACTGACACAAAAGCTTAAATTGGGATTTTAGAGAGACATATGTTGCCATTAAGTCGACATCTATTTCTGGGAGATCCATGCTTATTTCAGCAGGACAAAGCCAGGCCTCATTCTGCACAGGCTACATCAACGTGGCTTTGTATAAACAGATTGTGTGTTCTTTAAAGGCCTGCTGCCAGCCCAGATCTGTCTCCTATTGAAAATGTATGGCGCATCTATCTATACTATTGAAAATCTTTTCTTTGCACGTTGGTAAATTAAATAAAGGTTGATGTAAATTAATCCCAGATTGGGGGGAAAATATCACAACTTTTGTGGAAATGGGGTTTGTAGATGCTGGCATTCCTGTGCTTTGTTCTGGAGTTCTCTTGGCTTTTTCTGTGCTTGTTTCCAAAACCATCTCTTATACCACTTTTCTCTTTCTTCCAAATTACCAATGTTTTTTATTTTGCCCTCCCCCACCCTATTTCTTCATCTTTCATCTTTCCCTCTCCTTTCTCAAGAACTCCACCTTCAGCTCAGGCTGGCAATACATTTTTTTTCCTTCTGTTTTGATACTCCCTGTTCCTTCTTTTTATTTCCTCCACAAATATCTTCTCACTAGCCATTATGGCCTGAAATACATTTCATTATGCAGTCAGTATACTTTTTGATCTATAAGCATAAGCAAATGATGGATGGAAGTATAAGCAACACCTTATTACATATTGAGTACTTGAGAGGCTATGAAAATGAGATTCAATTCAAAACATTAAAGCTGCAAGCAGCGTTGGGCGGGCCCTCGTACTTGTAGCGCGTCCGCGCGTGAACCGGCCGAGTTGCACATTCTGGAGCTCAGCCGGTGCGGCTGTGAATTTGTTACGCGGTTCCGACGCCGCATGAAGGTGTTATATGTCACTTCCTGTGTCCCCTATGTGGAGCTACATAGCACTTGCCGCTATGAATATAAATCGGTATTGGCGTGTAGATGTCTGCGGGGTGGGAGAGTTATCAAGCACGTAAAGTTTGTTTCAGATGTGACCATGTACATTGAACAATAATGTACCCAAACAATAAAATACATTCCTTTTATATTTCCCTGCCTTGTTGTTTATGTGTACATACAGAGGAAGAATGTGAGAACAGCACACATTTCATCGTTACTGTGTGTTAGAGCATGGGAGAACAGTGGATACTTTTAATACAGCCCACACCCCTAATACTGTGTAACTATAACAAGTAGAGAACAGAAGAAAAAGATGTTCTTTCTTTACAACTGTCTGCATAGCTTATTCATATTGTGTAATGAATGAAAATAAATAGGCCTACTAGGCTCCTCTCTACTTTGACATTTAAGATTAGCTTGTTTGATCCACCTTCATACACATGTGACATTACTGTACAACTTGAGAAAGGTGAGTTGTTTTCTGCTCCAGCCTGCCTAAAAGAAAAGCGTTTTTGGGATTAAATGGACTTTATTAGCTGCTGCAGTGCAGGATGAACTCAGAATAGACCCATTTCTCAACTTATTATTCTAAATCATGCAACGAAGAAGAAGAAATGCATAATAAATCCTGGGACAAAATCTGTCAAATACTGTACAGCATGTAGTCTGATGAACAAGACTTGTGTTATAGCTGACTTGGGCAGTGAAATGTTTTTTTAATTCATGTGGTCATAGTTGTCCACAACTCAAATCAGAATATAAGAAGAAATGTTTTATACCACCTCAAGAAGGCTTCCTATCAGAAAGGTAGGAAGGTATTTCAAATGTACAACTGCAGTACTTAAATCTAAGTAAAGTAATTTCCCTGACATTACTGTGTTACGCATGTAACAGGTTTTATACTTCCTGTGAGTATAATCCAATCAATCTTATTTTCATACTGTATATCCGTTGTGTAATTTGATAAATTGTGTTGTATGTCGTGCTCGCATCTCAGAGAAGACTCTGACTGCAACATGCGTCTTTGTAAAGAGAGAAACAGACAGAAAAAGTCTCTAACTCTGCCTGTCAGCTCGCTCTGCTCCGTTAAAACTGAATTTACCATACAGAATTGAATACGAGTGCACTCCAGATTTAGCTGCAGCCAGCTGACCGTGTGCTTCTCCCTATACCGCAGTTCTGTGTCCATGCATGCAGCAAACTGAAAGCACTGTCTGTCGGTGCTTCTACGTGAAAAGAGAAGGAAGACATTGCTGGTAGTATTGTCTTCAGAGTTGTTAAACACCTCAGCGCACTGAAGGAAGCCATCTGACTGTGTGAGGGGCAAGATCGTTGATGTCTGCAGGCAGAGTAGGAGCTCTCCTGTCTGACTGGTCCACCAATAGCAGAGAAGATGACCCCTTGAGACACAGCCCCTCCTCATTTGCATAATGAGGCAGAAATGCATACAAAAATTTAAAAAAGACAGGCAGAAATAAATACCATGGGTGAAAATAAATAAGGTAAATAAATACAAAGGAAGAATAAAACAGACAAAAATATTAAAACACACACATAAATAAATACATTAAAAAAATTAGTAATAAATAAAGTTGAATAAACAAATAAGGTAATTATAACAAAGGTGAATAAGTAAAGGCACTAATTAAATATATACATTTATGTCTCCTTGTATAATTTAATTACTACCTACATTTATTTATTTACTTTATTTTTTTGTGTATTTAATTGGATGCTTATTTATTTATTGAGCATTTATTTATTTCTGTATTTATTTCTGACTGTGTCAGGATCGGTCCTCCATAGCGGGGTGGGAGAGTTATCAAGCACGTAAAGTTTGGTTCAGATGTGAGCATGTACACTGAAGTTACAACAACTTCCTGTGTCATGGCGAAGACTTGATCTCTGACGCCACGCCACGGACACACCCATTGACGAAAACTCGCAAATAGCACAACTTTTCATCTTCAATGCCTTTAGAAGGCACAGCACAAATTTGAAGTCGGTCGGACTAAATCCCTAGGAGGAGTTCGTTAAAGTACGAAGTGTGTAAATCATCCAAAATTTGACGTAAAATTCAAAATGGCCGACTTCCTGTTGATTTTAGGGCATCGCTCCAAGAGGCTTTTTTGTGCGTCTGGACAAGATACACGTACCACAGAAAATTCGTGCACGTAGGTGAAACGTGCGGCGGGGGCTGCTTCGTTAAAAGTCACTTCCTGTTGCCAGCAGGTGGCGCTATGACTGTCTGTGAATGTCAGCATGTACATGTGTTCAGGGCGGGACTCTCATCCTACATGTACAGTTTGGTCCAGATGTGAGCATGTACACTGAAGTTACGACAACTTCCGTGTCATGGCGAAGAGTTGATCTTTGACGCCACGCCACGGACACGCCCATTGACGAAAACTTGCAAATAGCACAACTTTTCATCTTCAATGCCTTTAGAAGGCACAGCACAAATTTGAGGTCGGTCGGACTAAATCCCTAGGAGGAGTTCGTTAAAGTACGAAGTGTGTAAATCATCCAAAATTTGACGTAAAATTCAAAATGGCCGACTTCCTGTTGGTTTAGGCTATGGCTCCAAGAGACTTTTTTGTGCGTCTGGACAAGATACACGTACCACAGAAAATTCGTGCACGTAGGTGAAACGTGCGGCGGGGGCTGCTTCGTTAAAGGTCACTTTCTGTTGCCAGCAGGTGGCGCTATGACTGTGGGTGAATGTCGGCATGTACATGTGTTCAGGGCGGGACTCTCATCCTACATGTACAGTTTGGTCCAGATGTGAGCATGTACACTGAAGTTACAACAACTTCCTGTTTCATGCGAATCATCGACGCCACGGACACGCCCATTGACGAAAACGCGCAAATAGCACAACTTTTCATCGTCAATGCCTTTAGAAGGCACAGCAGAAATTTGACGTCGATCCGACTAAATCCCTAGGAGGAGTTCGTTAAAGTACGAAGTGTGTAAATCATCCAAAAATGGCCATAAAATTCAAAATGGCCGACTTCCTGTTGACTTTAGGCTATGGGTTCTTGAGGCTTTTTTGTGCGTCTTGATACGATACATGTCCCCAGAAAATTTCGTACATGTAGGTTGAACGTGAACGAGGGGCTAATTTTTCCAATTTTCTAGGTGGCGCTAGCGAGTCATTTTGCCACGCCCATGTGCGAAACTTGTAGAATACGAAATTTTTCACCGGTTCTGACATGTTTGCAAATTTTGGTGAGTTTTCGAGTATGTTTAGGCCATGTCATTTGGGCCTACTTTGCAGAAAAAAAAAAAAAAAAAAAAAAAAAAAAAAAATTAAAGCTGCAAGCAGCGTTGGGCGGGCCCTCGCACTTGTAGCGCGTCCGCGCGTGAGCCGGCCGAGTTGCATATTCTGGAGCTCTGCCGGTGCGGCTGTGAATTTCCTACGCGGTTCCGACGCCGCATGAAGGTGCTATATGTCACTTCCTGTGTCCCCTATGTGGAGCTACATAGCACTTGCCGCTATGAATATAAATCGGTATTGACGTGTAGATGTCTGCGGGGTGGGAGAGTTATCAAGCACGTAAAGTTTGTTTCAGATGTGACATGTACACTGAACAATAATGTACCCAAACAATAAAATAAATTCCTTTTATATTTCCCTGCCTTGTTGTTTATGTGTACATACAGAGGAAGAATGTGAGAACAGCACACATTTCATCGTTACTGTGTGTTAGAGCATGGGAGAACAGTGGATACTTTTAATACAGCCCACACCCCTAATACTGTGTAACTATAACAAGTAGAGAACAGAAGAAAAAGATGTTCTTTCTTTACAACTGTCTGCATAGCTTATTCATATTGTGTAATGAATGAAAATAAATAGGCCTACTAGGCTCCTCTCTACTTTGACATTTAAGATTAGCTTGTTTGATCCACCTTCATACACATGTGACATTACTGTACAACTTGAGAAAGGTGAGTTGTTTTCTGCTCCAGCCTGCCTAAAAGAAAAGCGTTTTTGGGATTAAATGGACTTTATTAGCTGCTGCAGTGCAGGATGAACTCAGAATAGACCCATTTCTCACCTTATTATTCTAAATCATGCAACGAAGAAGAAGAAATGCATAAGAAATCCTGGGACAAAATCTGTCCACAAATACTGTACAGCATGTAGTCTGATGACAAGACTTGTGTTATAGCTGACTTGGGCAGTGAAATGTTTTTTTAATTCATGTGGTCATAGTTGTCCACAACTCAAATCAGAATATAAGAAGAAATGTTTTATACCACCTCAAGAAGGCTTCCTATCAGAAAGGTAGGAAGGTATTTCAAATGTACAACTGCAGTACTTAAATCTAAGTAAAGTAATTTCCCTGACATTTTTGTGTTACTTTACTTTTAATAGACCCATGTAAGAGGTTTTATACTTCCTGTGAGTATAATCCAATCAATCTTATTTTCATACTGTATATCCGTTGTGTAATTTGATAAATTGTGTTGTATGTCGTGCTCGCATCTCAGAGAAGACTCTGACTGCAACATGCGTCTTTGTAAAGAGAGAAACGGACAGAAAAAGTCTCTAACTCTGCCTGTCAGCTCGCTCTGCTCCGTTAAAACTGAATTTACCATACAGAATTGAATACGAGTGCACTCCAGATTTAGCTGCAGCCAGCTGACCGTGTGCTTCTCCCTATACCGCAGTTCTGTGTCCATGCATGCAGCAAACTGAAAGCACTGTCTGTCGGAGCTCTACGTGAAAAGAGAAGGAAGACATTGCTGGTAGTATTGTCTTCAGAGTTGTTAAACACCTCAGCGCACTGAAGGAAGCCATCTGACTGTGTGAGGGGCAAGATCGTTGATGTCTGCAGGCAGAGTAGGAGCTCTCCTGTCTGACTGGTCCACCAATAGCAGAGAAGATGACCCCTTGAGACACAGCCCCTCCTCATTTGCATAATGAGGCAGAAATGCATACAAAAATTTAAAAAGACAGGCAGAAATAAATACCATGGGTGAAAATAAATAAGGTAAATAAATACAAAGGAAGAATAAAACAGACAAAAATATTAAAACACACACATAAATAAATACATTAAAAAAATTAGTAATAAATAAAGTTGAATAAACAAATAAGGTAATTATAACAAAGGTGAATAAGTAAAGGCACTAATTAAAATATATACATTTATGTCTCCTTGTATAATTTAATTACTACCTACATTTATTTATTTACTTATTTTTTTGTGTATTTAATTGGATGCTTATTTATTTATTGAGCATTTATTTATTTCTGTATTTATTTCTGACTGTGTCAGGATCGGTCCTCCATAGCGGGGTGGGAGAGTTATCAAGCACGTAAAGTTTGGTTCAGATGTGAGCATGTACACTGAAGTTACAACAACTTCCTGTGTCATGGCGAAGACTTGATCTCTGACGCCACGCCACGGACACACCCATTGACGAAAACTCGCAAATAGCACAACTTTTCATCTTCAATGCCTTTAGAAGGCACAGCACAAATTTGAAGTCGGTCGGACTAAATCCCTAGGAGGAGTTCGTTAAAGTACGAAGTGTGTAAATCATCCAAAATTTGACGTAAAATTCAAAATGGCCGACTTCCTGTTGATTTTAGGGCATCGCTCCAAGAGGCTTTTTTGTGCGTCTGGACAAGATACACGTACCACAGAAAATTCGTGCACGTAGGTAAAACGTGCGGCGGGGGCTGCTTCGTTAAAAGTCACTTCCTGTTGCCAGCAGGTGGCGCTATGACTGTCTGTGAATGTCAGCATGTACATGTGTTCAGGGCGGGACTCTCATCCTACATGTACAGTTTGGTCCAGATGTGAGCATGTACACTGAAGTTACGACAACTTCCGTGTCATGGCGAAGAGCTGATCTTTGACGCCACGCCACGGACACGCCCATTGACGAAAACTTGCAAATAGCACAACTTTTCATCTTCAATGCCTTTAGAAGGCACAGCACAAATTTGAGGTCGGTCGGACTAAATCCCTAGGAGGAGTTCGTTAAAGTACGAAGTGTGTAAATCATCCAAAATTTGACGTAAAATTCAAAATGGCCGACTTCCTGTTGATTTTAGGCTATGGCTCCAAGAGGCTTTTTTGTGCGTCTGGACAAGATACACGTACCACAGAAAATTCGTGCACGTAGGTGAAACGTGCGGCGGGGGCTGCTTCGTTAAAAGTCACTTCCTGTTGCCAGCAGGTGGCGCTATGACTGTCTGTGAATGTCAGCATGTACATGTGTTCAGGGCGGGACTCTCATCCTACATGTACAGTTTGGTCCAGATGTGAGCATGTACACTGAAGTTACGACAACTTCCGTGTCATGGCGAAGAGCTGATCTTTGACGCCACGCCACGGACACGCCCATTGACGAAAACTTGCAAATAGCACAACTTTTCATCTTCAATGCCTTTAGAAGGCACAGCACAAATTTGAGGTCGGTCGGACTAAATCCCTAGGAGGAGTTCGTTAAAGTACGAAGTGTGTAAATCATCCAAAATTTGACGTAAAATTCAAAATGGCCGACTTCCTGTTGGATTTAGGCTATGGCTCCAAGAGACTTTTTTGTGCGTCTGGACAAGATACACGTACCACAGAAAATTCGTGCACGTAGGTGAAACGTGCGGCGGGGGCTGCTTCGTTAAAGGTCACTTTCTGTTGCCAGCAGGTGGCGCTATGACTGTGGGTGAATGTCGGCATGTACATGTGTTCAGGGCGGGACTCTCATCCTAGATGTACAGTTTGGTCCAGATGTGAGCATGTACACTGAAGTTACAACAACTTCCTGTTTCATGCGAATCATCGACGCCACGGACACGCCCATTGACGAAAACGCGCAAATAGCACAACTTTTCATCGTCAATGCCTTTAGAAGGCACAGCAGAAATTTGACGTCGATCCGACTAAATCCCTAGGAGGAGTTCGTTAAAGTACGAAGTGTGTAAATCATCCAAAAATGGCCATAAAATTCAAAATGGCCGACTTCCTGTTGACTTTAGGCTATGGGTTCTTGAGGCTTTTTTGTGCGTCTTGACATGATACATGTCCCCAGAAAATTTCGTACATGTAGGTTGAACGTGAACGAGGGGCTAATTTTTCCAATTTTCTAGGTGGCGCTAGCGAGTCATTTTGCAACGCCCATGTGCGAAACTTGTAGAATACGAAATTTTTCACCGGTTCTGACATGTTTGCAAATTTTGGTGAGTTTTCGAGTATGTTTAGGCCATGTCATTTGGCCTACTTTGCAGAAAAAAAAAAAAAAAAAAAAAAAAAAAAAAAAATATATAATCCGAGCAAATTCAATAGGGACCTCACACGGTCGTGCTCGGGCCCTAAATATAATCCGAGCAAATTCAATAGGGACCTCACACGGTCGTGCTCGGGCCCTAATAAAGCTATTTTGTGGCAATCGCTTGAAAAATTCAACACATGAAACTAAATAACAGTATCAAATGCTTGTGAAGCAATATCATTAAAGTAAATATATACTAAAATGAGGAATAATGCAATTCAGTGGCATTTGTCAACACTGTCACAGTACACAGGGAACATCTGAAGTCGGTTGGACTAATTCTCAAGGAGGAGTTGATCTTTGACGGCACACCACGAACACGCCCATTGACGAAAACTCACAGATAGCACAACTTTCCATCATCAATGCCTTTAGAAGGCACAACAGAAATTTGAAGTCGGTCCGACTAAATCCCTAGGAGGAGTTCGTTAAAGTACGGAGTGTGTAAATCACCCAAAATAACCAAAAAATTCAAAATGACCAACTTCCTGTTGTTTTTAGGGCATCACTCCAAGAGGCTTTTTTGTACATCTGGACTTGATACATGTGCCACAGAAATTTCATACATGTAGGTGAAACGTGCGGCGGGGGCTGCTTTGTTAAAGGTCACTTCCTGTTGCCAGCAGGTGGCGCTATGACTATGGGTGAATGTCGGTATGTACATTTGTTCAGGGTGGGACTCTTAATAAACGTGTAAAATTTGGTAGAGATCTGAGCATGTACAATCAAATTACAACAACTTCCTGTGTCATGGCAAAGCATGGAACACCGCCACGCCACCCCCACGCCATTAACTGCAAACTCACTAGTTTTACAACATGGCTTCATCAACGTGTTAAGGGCTTTCTGGGATAGTTCTGAAGTTGATATGTCCAACCTGCATAAAACATGTCACTTCCTGTTACCAGCAAGTGGCGCTATGACTTTGAGTGAATATTGGCATATAGATGTGGTCAGAGCAGGACTATTTTTATACTACTAACCCTAACCCAAATTTGGTGCAGATGTGATAATGTAAATGCTCTGCGCCTTTCTAGTCTTTTCGACCACTCAAAGCGCTTTTACACTACATCTGCATTCACCAGTCAAACACATTCATACACTCAGCCTAAGTGCTCAAACAGAAACTAACATTCACACACATTCATACACTGGCGGAACAGCCGCCAGGGGCAATTCGGTTCAGTATCTTGCCCAAGGACACTTCGACATGCAGCCTGGGGGAGCCGCCGACCTTTCCGATTAACTGCCAACCCGCTCTACCTCCTGAACCACAGCCGCCCAGATTATGTGTATTGAAGTTATGACAATTTTCTGTTTCATGGCGAATCACCAATTTTCAACCACACCACGGGCAAACCAGTCAACTGGTAATAACCGTTTGTACAACTTTTAATCGTCAATGAGTTTAGACTGCACAGCAAAAATTAAAGTCTGCTTAAAGCTGTAAAAACCCTTAACTTTGGAACGACAACAAATTTTTTTTTAGCAAACACCAAATACAACTTTGAAAGATCAACATCTTTTCTGCAACCTACAGCTCAAATGTAGCTGCACATATACTGGAGCATTTAGCTGGTAAAGTTAAGTAGGTTGGAAGAAAGATGAGCCTCTGCTCCCATTGAAACCCATACATTTTTTTTCATATAAAAATATTAATATAATATAGCCGCAAGCGGTGATTCACAGGTTCATACCTTTTTTCGCAATATCGGCATAAATTTTTTTTTCACACATATGGTTCAATATTGTTACGAAACACATTCTGCAAGTTTTGTTTGGACAACTATTTTCTGATCTAAAGCTTGTTTGTTTCATTCCACTGTATGTCCAGAGCCACGCCCCTTTCAAAGTTCATTGGTCCATATCTTGAAAAGTAATTGAGATATCAACATGCTTTATACAACTTTTAATAAGATTGATCCAATGATGATCCACTGATTTTCAAAAAATTCAAAATGCCGGAAAAACTTTATAGGCGGACCTTAATGGTCCCAGAGTCTTTTTGTAGAGCACATTGAGCTGCACCTGTATGAGAAATTTCAGATCAATCGGACTTAAGGCGTGAGGGGTGTGGACTTTCAAAATTTGCATTTTAAAGCCTTATTTACAGCACCACCATGTGGCCAATAGAGTTCATATTTCTATGGAAGCTGATGCACACCATTTCCAGTTATTCCCCCAAGTTTCATGTTTCTAGCTCATTCCAACTCACGGGAATTTGAGCCGGCGCTGCAGACAACAAATAATAATAATAACTAAAACACACAAATGCAGAAGTGTTCATACCACGTAGCGGTAAAAAAATCAACCATTACAGATAACAGATAGTTAGCAAACAGGTAATAGCATAAATCTCCTGAACAGGATGTACATTTGAAGTTGGAACAAAGTTTCTAGGGCAAACGATGCAGGAGAAGATTAACGCAGAAAACGGGGTTTATATATATATATATATATATCCTTTTTAAATCTCCATGAAGGTGTTGATAAGATCACTTTAAAATATCACTTTTGCTGCCCAGCCAACTTTTTTTACCTGTGCCTTTTATTATGGAGATGGCCAACCAAACCTCTTGCTTTGCAGTAGCACAGGCTGCTAATACAATCTGATTATTCCTGAAGCATCTAAATAATGTTCACAACGCAAAGAATTATTGTGGCAGTAACACGAGAGCAGCTCGTTGTTGACTCAGGTAAACCTACATACAGAGGAAGCTGTGCGTCATGCGTAAAACCCAACAGAACTATTTTATCCACTCATATTCTCTCTCTCTCTCTCTGCGTCTCAAAAATAAATAACAGCTGGTAGCTGCTGATTGACATTCTGTTTACGGAGTCACCGTCAGACATTGCTATAAAACAAATAGATAGCCCACCGATGTGTAAAGAAAAGAAACAGGCTAATGTCCAAAGCGATGCTCTGTTCAATAGTCTGATTCCCGCGCGCGTAACGTTAGTTAAGCAAGAAAAGTTACATTTTTGGCCTGTTGTTGTTTGTTTTTTAAAATTCCTTCTGAGATCTGGAGCTTTTGCCCAGGGCTAATGACGCCGCTGGTTGTAATAACTTCCTATTTTGTGGCAAATCATTGAAATTCCATGCCACGGACTGCCCGTCAACTAAAACTCACCATTTGTACAACGTGTGATTACTGATGGGATAAGACTGCACAGCAAAAATTTCTGGAAAGTCGCACGGACAAATTCTCTAGGATGAGTTTTTTAAAGTGTAGAGTGTGTAAATCGCCAAATATGACAATTAAATCCAAAATGGCTGACTTCTTGTTGGTTTTTGACCCTCCTGGCGTGTGTTCAAAGTTTTGTAAGTTTTCAAGAAGGTTAAAGCCATCAAAAATGAAATGTATTTGCAGAACCATTTCTTCAATTTAATATTGCAGTCAGCATGCCATGCCCTCGTACCATCAATCTTGGCATTGGCAAGGCAAGCACTTAACCACTGCTCTACTGAGATATACTTGTACAATGCTGATTTTAACTTTCTCTATTTGCTCTGGTTTTCATGGGGATGAAATGCCTCTGAATCACCAACAGGGGCACTCGATGACCAAACATTCCTGGCACATCAGTTTCAGGAACGTGACTTACTGGCAGCCTGTGTGTCTGGCACAGCCTGCGGCCAATCAAGCTGGAGCTTGACCACTGCCCTTGTCACCACCTCCAAGAGCTCGTCATAGCTTGGCGGTGACTGATGACGTTGCTCCGGCTCCCGGAAGTCTTCCTCCTCCATAAGCCCCCTCGAGAGCTGCCTGGGCTTGCGGCATCCCCAGACAGGAAACGCACAGGGCAAGAGTGTCCCCAGCCGTGATGTAGCGCGGGCATGGAAAGACACACTGCCTGAACTGCTCACCAGCCATCTCCTCTGCTTCTCTTTCCAGGTAACTAGATCTTCTTGTGGTTGCTTTCTTCTGAGTAGTCTCAAACATGCCTGTGAGTGCCTGCTGAATAGAAAAAAGCGAATGTGTCCGTGTGCCGGCGTGCTTATGTACACCTCCAGTTACGCCGTCACACGCTACCGTTCTAGCAACACCAATAGGATTGGAGTAGTTTCATTCATGATTTCAGCCCTGCCACGCCCAGAGGCGTTCCCATAGTGTCGTCACCGACGCAGTTCGAGTTCCCTCGAAGGGGAACCAGCCCTCTAATGAAGCGAGCTATAGAAGGATACATCTGACAAAGCCACAATTTCATCATTTGTTGATGGTAAAGTGCATTTGCTAAAAAAAAAGCTTTTGAGCTAGCATTTTGGTGTTTTAAGTTAGAAGACATCTTTAGTTTTTTGTTATCATTAAGTTCAAATACCATACAGGTGTTTAAAGCTGAAACCAATTGTCACTGCTGCTGGCTGCGGGATTCGAACTCACGACTGGAATAAGAAGTGCTGCTCCATCAATTAAGGATCAGAGATAAAAAACTAAACATCCACTGAGCAGGATTTTGACATTTTGAGGGAGAAAAGGCATGTGGCTACATTTTGGTGCCTTTTTGTGCTTATGGAGATAAATATACAGGACTGGCAGCAGTTTACAAAAACAATTCTGGTCTGCCAAATCCTCCTCTCCCCACTCTAATGTGATCATATGACACGCTCTAAAGTCTGCTAAAAGCTGTAAAACCCTTCACTTTGGAAGGGCATAGCTCCTAAACTAAACATTTTATTTCGGAAACACCAAATACAACTTTGAAAGATCAACACCTCTCTGCAACCCACAGCTTAAATGGAGTCTGTAGCTGCACATAAAAATATTAATATAAAATTAATCATTACAGATATCAGCAATAAATATCTATCTATATATATAAATATACACTCACCTAATGGATTATTAGGAACACCATACTAATGACCCCTTTTCGCCTTCAGAACTGCCTTAATTCTACGTGGCATTGATTCAACAAGGTGCTGAAAGCATTCTTTAGAAATGTTGGCCCATATTGATGGATAGCATCTTGCAGTTGATGGAGATTTGTGGGATGCACATCCAGGGCACCAAGCTCCCGTTCCACCACATCCCAAAGATGCTCTATTGGGTTGAGATCTGGTGACTGTGGGGGCCATTTTAGTACAGTGAACTCATTGTCATGTTCAAGAAACCAATTTGAAATGATTTGAGCTTTGTGACATGGTGCATTATCCTGCTGGAAGTAGCCATCAGAGGATGGGTACACGGTGGCCATAAAGGGATGGACATGGTCAGAAACAATGCTCAGGTAGGCCGTGGCATTTAAACGATGCCCAATTGGCACTAAGGGGCCTAAAGTGTGCCAAGAAAACATCCCCCACACCATCACACCACCACCACCAGCCTGCACAGTGGTAACAAGGCATGATGGATCCATGTTCTCATTCTGTTTACGCCAAATTCTGACTCTACCATCTGAATGTCTCAACAGAAATCGAGACTCATCAGACCAGGCAACATTTTTCCAGTCTTCAACTGTCCAATTTTGGTGAGCTCTTGCAAATTGTAGCCTCTTTTTCCTATTTGTAGTGGAGATGAGTGGTACCCGGTGGGGTCTTCTGCTGTTGTAGCCCATCCGCCTCAAGGTTGTACGTGTTGTGGCTTCACAAATGCTTTGCTGCATACCTCGGTTGTAACGAGTGGTTATTTCAGTCAAAGTTGCTCTTCTATCAGCTTGAATCAGTCGGCCCATTCTCCTCTGACCTCTAGCATCAACGAGGCATTTTCGCCCACAGGACTGCCGCATACTGGATGTTTTTCCCTTTTCACACCATTCTTTGTAAACCCTAGAAATGGTTGTGCATGAAAATCCCAGTAACTGAGCAGATTGTGAAATACTCAGACCGGCCCGTCTGGCACCAACAACCATGCCACGCTCAAAATTGCTTAAATCACCTTTCTTTCCCATTCTGACATTCAGTTTGGAGTTCAGGAGATTGTCTTGACCAGGACCACACCCCTAAATGCATTGAAGCAACTGCCATGTGATTGGTTGATTAGATAATTGCATTAATGAGAAATTGAACAGGTGTTCCTAATAATCCTTTAGGTGAGTGTATATAGATATATAGCATAAAGCTCCTGAACAGGATGTACATTTTGAAGTTGGAACGAAGTTTCTAGGACAAACGGTGCAGGAGAAGATAGATGCCGAAAATGGGGCTATATAAATAATAAAGAGCAAAGACAACTAAAATGTGAGAACTACAGCTCGGGCCCTAATAATCCCTTCAGTTTCAACAGGGACCTCGCATGTTTCATGGTGGGGCCCTAATAAATACATTCATTTAGCCACACAATCCACAAGATCATAAGCTTAAGGTAAAATATTTAAATTTAGCAGAAAACATAAAATACATCCATATACAAAATATAATTTGCCCAACATTTTGTACAGGAACTTGTAAAGGAATTAATATTTTATAAAAGGAATCAGTAACTCACTGTCTTCTAATGTGCATTGTGTGCTCCCAGGACATGCCCACACACACACACACACATCAGTTACTCCACATGTGTATCTCCCCTCTAAGTCAGCAGAAAAGTACGAAATACACATAGTTTAAAGTCAGTGTCAGTATACACTAATATAATGTGATTTTGTGATATAATGTGATTTTGTTGGCACTCATGCTGTCACCGCTGGTCAAAGTCTCTTCTCAGCGTGGCAAAGATGCACACACACACTCATCAGGAATCAGCTGGGTGTAGCAGACCTAAATTTTTTAGTTATGCATTTTAATAAATTTATGAGAATTGATACCCAATTATGAATTAATATTCATAAAATCAAATTTTCCTCGTTAAGGGCACCACCGGAGTTGTTATAATCCTAGAGTCTCCGGAACTCTAGGTAGTTTGAATAATTATACAATTATTACTAGTGATCAGTTAGTTAATAATCGCTCAATTATCTTAAATCAGTCAGTCACTCTCATATCTAAAGGGTCAATTCTCTTGGCAGGAACTAGAAATAGGCAACACACACAGCTCTTGATTATATTACAGTGAATTTATTCTCTAACTAAGGTGATAAAAAGATGGTTGGATACAGGGAACATAAACATTTGCTGAACAATGAGCCTGGAGGTTCGATTGTGGGAAGCATTTGACTCATACGGCATAGAAGAGCTAATGAAAGTAAACTAATGCTATAATTTAGGAGTTAAAATGGACATCTGATCACAGGACGTGTGTTAAGTCTTACTGCTTGTCGACAGCCTGCTTTTGGCCTGTTGCACGGGTCCCACTCTAGCTGCCGATCCTGGCTTTTTGCTAGGGATTCTCCAGGGTTCTCCGTGTCTGACTGAAAACGCCTCCTCCGTCTGGCAATTCGGCTGTTTGCAGGTTTCCTTCGTTGTAGCTGGCGAGACCACGTGGCTTGGTCTGACCTCGGTGAAGTTGGCTCGACGAAAAAGGCTTAAAATGGAACTTGGTCGTTCCTGATAACTTTAACAAACAAAAGAAATAAAGAAAATAAAACAAACTGAAGGCAGATCGATGTCGCGGCACTTCAGGTGTGTAGCTTCAGGCGAACAAAAGGGCCTGTTTGTTTCGCTGGCCGAGTCCGGGCGTTGCCTGGCGAGGCACGCTGCGCGTGCCGAAGCGTCCAGAGGGCCGAGCAGGGTGGAAGAGCCAACAGCGAAGAGAAGAGAAGAGCCAAGCGAGGTCGCGTGTCGCTCTTTTGTTGCCTGGGGCGTGGTTCCCCAGGGGGTGTCTCAGGTTTCCCAAGGGACTGCCTCTCTAAACTTAATGTCTAAAGAAAAGAAATCTATTTGCACGTATTATAATCAAATATTTTCCACAATCAAACCTCAATGGTGGGATGGTTGTACTGTTCTAAGCATTTGGTAACAGGAAACAGTTGTCACATTATTGGTCAGGATATTTATAAATTAAACGGCATTTCCGACGAGGGCATGTAATACTTATTTTGTCCACTTGGGGGAGCTCAGGTTACATGAGGAAAGCTTGGATTAAATCAAAGATCATCTCTCCTTAGGAACCGGGGAATTTCTTGATTCATCCTTAAATTCAAGCTGGCGATTAAGAGTATAGTAAAACATTTCTTTGTCATCATTTCTAAAGGGATTTTGTGGGAAAGTATTATGAACAAGCATTGATTACATTAGATGAAGGAGTGTCTTGCTGAAAATAAAAACATTGCACAAGTAACTTCTTTTCAGCACTAATATCAACAACAGATAGCAACAACAGTTAACATAACTACTCAAATAGAGGCAAACCTAATCAGGTAACTAAAGATTTAATTAAATGCTTTGAGTCTTTGGAGACTGCAGTCCTTTGTCATCCAAAGTTCAGTGTCTGGACCATGTCACACTTAGGTGAGACAGGGGTTTTCCTTTTTGATGTGGTAATAAAACAAAGAATAAGGTCAATTGCCACGGAAACGTGTGTGGGGGGGCCAGTTTTGATAGGCTGTTCAGGGAGATGCCAATGGCTGGTTTGTGTCCCTTTGTCAGTTCAACAGTCAGGCCCCGTGTTATCAGCTTTGGAATCAAAAAGGTGCCAGTTTTATGGTCGGGATAACACTTAGAGAAAGCAACTTTGACCCCTCCCCTTCTTCTCTGGGGAGGAGAAAGGAATTTAGGGTAGCTCCAAATTTATTCCATGTAAAATGCAAAAATCCATACCGTTGTTCACTACATGGGACACCCAAATCTTCACGCATATACCTTGGTACGCTAGCTAGTTCACTCTTTTGTCTGCCAATCTTAAGGATCGTTTATGTACTTTACCATGGTTTATGGAGATATCCTCCATATCGATAAACCTAAATACACCTCTCACAGTTACTCCACTCTGTGGGGCCAACACTTCCGTTTTTACCCCATGTGTGTGTATGTATATATATATATATATCCCCCTCTCACCCCTTGTGGGGTGGTATGTGTCATCCTCAAGCTCGGGTCCTCTACCAGAGGCCTGGGAGTTTGAGGGTTCTGCGCAGTATCTTAGCTGTTCCTAGGACTGCACTCTTCTGGACAGAGACCTCTGATGTTTTACCTGGAATCTGTTGTAGCCACTCTCCCAGTTTGGGGGGTCACAGCCCCCAGTGCTCCGATTACCACTGGCACCACTGTTGCTCTTACTTTCCACATCTTTTCTAGCTCCTCTTTCAGCCCTCGGTATTTCTCAAGCTTCTCGTGCTCCTTCTTCTTGATGTTGCTGTCGCTTGGGATTGCCACATCCATCCCTACAGCCTTCTTCTGCTGTTTGTCGATCAACACGATGTCTGGTTGGCTGGCTATTACCAGTTTGTCAGTCTGGATCTTGAAGTCCCACAGGATCTTAGCTCGGTCAATCTCAACTACCTTGGAGGTGTCTTCCATTTTGACCTTGGGACTTCCAGCCCATACTCAGGGCAGATGTTCCTGCACACTATGCCAGCTACCTGGTTATGGCGTTCCATGTACGCACTTCCTGCCTGCATCTTACACCCTGCTGTTTTGTGCTGTACTGTCTCAGGGGCATCCTTGCACAGTCTGCACCTGGGGTCCTGCCTGGTGTGGTAGACCCCAGCCTCTATTGATCTTGTACTGAGTGCCTGTTCTTGTTCAGCCATGATTAGTGCTTCTGTGCTGTCCTTCAGTCCAGCCTTTTCCAGCCACTGGTAGGATTTCTTGATATCAGCCACTTCTTCTATTTGTCTGTGGTACATGCCGTGCAGCAGCTTGTCCCTCCATGAAGGTTCTTCGTCTTCCTTGTCCTCACCCTCGGGTTTCTGCTGCCTACCTCAGGCACATTCACTAAGCCCTTCATCTTTGGGGGGCATCTTCCTGATGTACTCCTGGATCTTTGTCGTTTCATCCTGGACAGTGGTCTTGAGACTGTACACCAAGCGTAGCGAGGGAGGCCAAAGGCTAGTGAGTGATGTGAGTTATATATATAACTATATATCTATATATATATATATATATATATATATATATATATATAGATATATATATATAAGTCTGTAAGTAAAGTAAGTACAGTAATATACAGTACTTCATACAGTAGGTTTATACATCGATTGCACTGTTCTAAAAGTGGTGTTTGTGTATGTTATAAATCATGCACCAAGAGTGGGTTGGTAGTTGGCAGTAATGCCATACGCAGACATACACACAAAGGAAACTCTAAGCCAGACACTCACATATCTTGTAATAGGAATGTAAGCCCTTCCACACCACAGTGAGTGGGCAGTGTTTAGACCTGTGGTATCCACGTACATTCCACAACACTGTCGCTGGAACACACACGTCTGGGTTAGACCTGCGCTACACTTGTCTAAAATAATCCTTTGCTTCTATAATTCCATAACCATAAATATAGTGAAGGGTATGATCATTGCAACTCATTCTGTCACTTTTAAAGAATAGCAGAGATGATGCAAATTTTGTGAACGTCATAGTTTACCACTGTTCCACTGCATGATCTGTTATCCCAAAACTATTCATCTTTTAAGTGCTTTAGTGGTTGTCACCTTTTAGTTTCAATCACCTTTTAGACATTTAATTTCAAACTACTAAAAGTAGAAGGTGGAAATGCATCAGATGCATAATAACTCAGGATAAAAAGGATAAAAAAGGTGATAACCTGTAGTCAAGTGAAGGATGGAACGTGAGACATTCTTTTATACCCTCATATACTCACTATTATACAGTCAGCTATTATAATGTCAGCTTTTTTGACATACATTCAGCTTGGTTGACATGCAGATTACCACGACTTATTGTTGAGATATTGAGAGATGTGTGTGTCAGCTCCTCTGCAACCTACAATTACCCATAACACCCTTCTCTTTGTAGACATGGAGGAACATTTACGTGTGTCTTTGCAGAAGTACTATTCAGTTTTGTTTCTTTATAAGAACAATGATTCGTTTACAATTTATGGTTTTGTTTGTCCAGTTTTAGAGATATCTGTCCTTATGATTTCTACCTCCACCCCAATACAATGGAGGTGAATGGAATTTAGTTTGTGGTGCTCACAGCATGAAACTATTATGATAATTACTTGGGTAAAAGTTGCCAAAAGTAGAGCTGACTATTTTTTTGAGGAGATCAGAGCGAGTATAATAATAATAATAATCTATAGCAACATCAACTTCACTGTCTGTACCTCTGTGTGTGTATATTGTGTAGGCTCGCTCTCTCTCTCTCTCTCTCTCTCTCTCTCTCTCTCTCTCTCTCTCTCTCTCTCTCTCTCTCTCTCTCTCTCTCTCTCTCTCTCTCTCTCTCTCTCTCTCTCTCTCACCCCAACTGGTCGAGGCAGATGGCCGCCCACCCTGAGCCATGGTTCTGCTCGAGGTTTCTGCCTCTTAAAGGAAGTTTTTCCTTGCCTCTGTCGCCTAGTGCTTGCTCTTGGTGGGAACTGTTGGGCTTCTGTAAATAGCATCATAGAGTACGGTCTAGACCTGCTCTTTTATGAAAAGCACTGTGAGATAACTGTTGTTGTGATTTGGCGCTATATAAATAAAATTGAATTGAATTGAATAATATAATGTGTTAAGTTCACATGATAATGTGGCCTCACACATGGCACACATGATGAATCTTTCATTCAATCGTTCATTTTATTTTCAGGTGACCGAATATTAGCTAGGAGTAGGCTGGGAAGTGGAATAGCCTAAGGTCCAATCTGGGTTAGCTTATCCTATAATAATAATAATACTAGCTTTATTTGTATTGCACTTTTCAATACAGGTAACAAAGTACTTTACAGTCAATGTAAAACATAACCAAGTCGAGATAAAATAAACTAAAAATGAGATTAGGCCTCAGTGGTTAACAATAATCAATGTAAAAATGTAAAAAACTTGAAATAAAAAAAAATTAATAAAAGGATAAAGACAAAAATTGGCATCGCACAGTTAAAGCTTTTTTGTACAGAATTGTCTTAAGAAGTGAGAAAAAAGAAAAAGAAAACGGACTCTGAAAACCTAATCTCCTCTGATAGATTGTTCCAGAGTGTAGGAGCCCTAGACAGCAAAGCACTGTCTCCTTTAGTTTTTAGACTAGACCTAGGAATGGCTAGCAACACTCTACCAGAGGATCTCAGTCTGTCCTGGCTTGTAGGGGCATAATGGTTTAGCGATATACAGTATGAGGGGCCTAACCCCTGCCTGGTCTTAAGAGTAATTATAAGAATTTATATTTTATATTTATATTTTAATTAGTGAATATATCGCCAACCTCTTCTATGTAGACTTCCAAATCCTTCAACCTAGCTACTGATGGTAAAGTTTGGTTATAGTTATTAATTTAATTATTAATCGGAGTTCCAAATGAATAGTTTGGTGTATCTTATGAGACTAAATTTGGTAAAGGCCTGTCAATTTTCTCTTCTTTAAGAGTGGTACCCCGAGGTGAAATTAACAAAGTAAAATTTTATTATTAACGAATAGTAGTATTATATGTAGTATAAATAATAGTAATTCTTACATTATATTATAGTAATAATAATTATTATTACATTATTTAATAGAACTATTGATGCCATTTAAACATAATGCCCAACATTTGTTATCAGTTTAAGTCAAGTTTATTTGTATGGCCCAGTATCAAAGTTTGAAGATTGAAACACAACAGCACCAGGGTGCTTTCACACCTGTAGTTTGAAAATATAACATGATATAAACATGAAATAATTTGGAATGACAGGTAACTCATTGATAGTTCTGGCAATGTCATTCTGCAACATCAGTGAGGCGTGGACAGTGACAGCAGATCATGTTGCAATTTACTGCTCCTTATGTTTTCATCTTTTCATCTCTTCTGGTGTCACAAATAACTCATGAAACAATAACTGATCAGGTCTGTGTCTATAGATCCCCAATTTTCCTCTCATCTTGCACCTACTTTTACAATCTGCTCCTGTTTGAAACATCATTGTGAGCTTTAAACCACACAAAACTTAGGATCTGAAGTGGGTCCATTCAGAATGAACAGGTGAGGATTTGTGTGAGTGTTATATTCACACAAACGTTGAAAACACTGAGGGTGGGACGTGCATGGATCAAAGAGCCGATGTCTCCTGTTCAGTCACAGTCTCCTGATGGAAAACACAGAGGCTACCAGTGTTTAATACTGCTGTGGAGGCCCTGACCTTCCTGCCAGGCTACCAGTAGCTGCACACACCTGTTACAACTGGCCAAGAATGTGTTTGTTAGTACTGACTTCAGGCAACTGCCCACTGAATATACAAGCAGTGCTGGGAAAACAACACTGACACAATGGAACCTTCTACCTGTGTGCCGTTGTAAAATAGGAACATATTATAGTAAAGTTGCTTTGATAAAGCCCACAAAATCTAATAAAAAAATTAAAAAATACAACTTAAATCCATACATTTCAATTGAATTACTGATCAGAGATTTGGCAAAGTATATCTGCGATTGACCTATTTCTTTAACCTTTAGACATGGTCAACGTACCACTTGACTTTCTTACTGAGGCCTTTAAAACAGCTCAGTAATTGATTTCAGTGTACAATGGTTAAATGTAAAAAAAATCCAAAGGGATACTACATACAAGTCCCATATATGAACATTGCTAGCAGTCAATTAACATGGAAATTGATTAGAAACTATTATCTAACAATTACAGCTAAGAGGATAATAAAATAAAATGCATACATCAGCTAACAAGATAAAAAGAAGATATACTCTATACACAAGTTAACAACAAAATAAAAATGTGTTATTTTGTATGTTTGTGTTATATTAAATCATGTATTCATTTGTTATTTATCTATATGTTAATGTATTTGATATATGATCTAAAATGGCACAGATGCAGAGGTATTGTATTACATTTTGTTGCCTACCATGTGAGTACATTCTTTTTTAATATGTAATTTGCTTACACTCTAACAACTTCAGGTCTGCTTTTATAAAATTAAAAAATTCAAGACAAAATCATGCTGCAAATTTTCAGTTACTGAGAAATGGCACTCACACTGCAGATGTAGTATGAGTGCTGTATTTAAATGTTCTCTGTCTCTCTCTGATCACAAAGATTCAGGAAATACTGTATTTGTATAATTTAAAAGAAACTATTGGTTTATTGGTTTATAAAATCTCCAAACTGAGATTACAGATGGCTGTAAATCCATGCAGTCATGTATGTGCGTGTGTGTGTGTGTGTGTCTGACATGCATGACTCGTGTGTGTGTGTGTGTGTGTGTGTTCCCACAGCTGGTGAACATTCCCAGACAGCAGGTGGAGATGGGGGAGAGGGGCTACAGAAAACAAATTCTGACCATCAGGTTTGTTTAATAAAGTTACTGCTGCTCTGAGGCTGAGACCCCAACCAGGCTGATCTATCCCCATCTCAACACCTCACAAACAGGCACGCACACACACACACACACACACACACACACTAACATGTCCAAGAAAATCCCATTGGCCATGTACAGTATACACATGAATACAAAAACACACATATTTTTCTTAACACACACTTTGTGAAAGACTTGAAAAGCTAACAGGGCCGATTCAGATAGGCATTCCTAACATGTCCCAGGAAAATAAGACAGGAGACCTCCATCAAACACCAGTCTGTTGGCCTCTTTCCACACCCTTCATTCCCTCAGTGACTGAGAAGTATTTTCCTAAATTTAACTGGTATATATCCGACGCATTCAGGTCTTGTCAGTTGCTCTAGCTTCCCTCAGTGTCTTTTATATCAGCGCTAAATTTGACAATATAGATCACAGTATCATACTGGATAGGTTCTGGCGATGGGAGGGGATATGAAAAACTGTATATTGTTAATCATTCTGTCTCCCCAAAGTTTTGTCGACCGTGCGAGGTCCCTATTGAATTTGCGAAGATTATATATATTTAGGGCCCGAGCACGACCGTGTGAGGTCCCTATTGAATTTGCTAAGATTATATATATTTAGGGCCCGAGCACGACCGTGCGAGGTCCCTATTGAATTTGCTAAGATTATATATATTTAGGGCCCGAGCATGACCGTGCGAGGTCCCTATTGAATTTGCTAAGATTATATATATTTAGGGCCCGAGCACGACCGTGTGAGGTCCCTATTGAATTTGCTAAGATCATATATATTTAGGGCCCGAGCACGACCGTGCGAGGTCCCTATTGAATTTGCTAAGATTATATTTAGGGCCCGAGCACGACCGTGCGAGGTCCCTATTGAATTTGCTCAGATTATTAAGGCCCGAGCACGACCGCTAGCGCCACCTAGAAAATTGAAAAAATTAGCCCCTCGTTCACGTTCAACCTACATGCACGAAATTTGCTGGGGAAATGTATCATATCAAGACGCACAAAAAAGCCTCAAGAACCCATAGCCTAAAGTCAACAGGAAGTCGGCCATTTTGAATTTTACGGCCATTTTTGGATGATTTACACACTTCGTACTTTAACGAACTCCTCCTAGGGATTTAGTCGGATCGACGTCAAATTTCTGCTGTGCCTTCTAAAGGCATTGACGATGAAAAGTTGTGCTATTTGCGCGTTTTCGTCAATGGGCGTGTCCGTGGCGTCGATGATTCGATTTGAAACAGGAAGTTGTTGTAACTTCAGTGTACATGCTCACATCTTCACCAAACTGTACATGTAGGATGAGAGTCCCGCCCTGAACACATGTATATAATGCTATATAAATAAAATTGAATTGAATGTACATGCTGACATTCACCCACAGTCATAGCGCCACCTGCTGGCAACAGGAAGTGACTTTTAACGAAGCAGCCCCCGCCGCACGTTTCACCTACGTGCACGAATTTTCTGTGGTACGTGTATCTTGTCCAGACGCACAAAAAAGTCTCTTGGAGCCATAGCCTAAACCCAACAGGAAGTCGGCCATTTTGAATTTTACGTCAAATTTTGGATGATTTACACACTTCGTACTTTAACGAACTCCTCCTAGGGATTTAGTCCGACCGACTTCAAATTTGTGCTGTGCCTTCTAAAGGCATTGAAGATGAAAAGTTGTGCTATTTGCGAGTTTTTGTCAATGGGTGTGTCCGTGGCGTGGCGTCAGAGTTCAAGTCTTTGCCATGACACAGGAAGTTGTTGTAACTTCAGTGTACATGCTCACATCTGAACCAAACTTTACGTGCTTGATAACTCTCCCACCCCGCTATGGAGGACCGATCCTGACACAGTCAGAAATAAATACAGAAATAAATAAATGCTCAATAAATAAATAAGCTTCCAATTAAATACACAAAAAAATAAAGTAAATAAATAAATATAGGTATCAATTAAATTATACAAGGAGACATAAATGTATATATTTTAATTAGTGCCTTTACTTATTCACATTTGTTATAATTACCTTATTTATTTATTCTCCGTTATAATCTTCAACTTTATTTATTACTAATTTTTTAAATGTATTTATTTATGTGTGTTTTAATATTTTTGTCTGTTTTATTCTTCCTTTGTATTTTTCTACCTTATTTATTTTCACCCATGGTATTTATTTCTGCCTGTCCTTTTTAAATTTCTGTATGCATTTCTGCCTCATTATGCAAATGAAGGAGGGGCTGTGTCTCAAGGGGTCATCTTCTCTGCTATTGGTGGACCAGTCAGACAGGAGAGCTCTAGGCCTACTCTGCCTGCAGACATCAACGATCTTGCCCCTCACACAGTCAGATGGCTTCCTTCAGTGCGCTGAGGTGTATAACAACTCTGAAGACACTACCAGCCATGTCTTCCTTCTCTTTTCACGTAGACGCTCTGACAGACAGTGCTTTCAGTTTGCTGCATGCATGGACACAGAACTGCGGTATAGGGAGAAGCACACGGTCAGCTGGCTGCAGCTAAATCTGGAGTGCACTCGTATTCAATTCTGTATGGTAAATTCAGTTTTAACGGAGCAGAGCGAGCTGACAGGCAGAGTTAGAGACTTTTTCTGTCCGTTTCTCTCTTTACAAAGACGCATGTTGCAGTCAGAGTCTTCTCTGAGATGCGAGCACCACATACAACACAATTTATCAAATTACACAACGGATATACAGTATGAAAATAAGATTGACTGGATTATACTCACAGGAAGTATAAAACCTCTTACATGGGTCTATTAAAAGTAAAGTAACACAAAAATGTCGGGGGAATTACTTTACTTAGATTTAAGTACTGCAGTTGTACATTTGAAATACCTTCCTACCTTTCTGATAGGAAGCCTTCTTGAGGTGGTATAAAACATTTCTTCTTATATTCTGATTTGAGTTGTGGACAACTATGACCACATGAATTAAAAAAACATTTCACTGCCCAAGTCAGCTATAACTCAAGTCTTGTTCATCAGACTACATGCTGTACAGTATTTGTGGACAGATTTTGTCCCAGGATTTATTATGCATTTCTTCTTCTTCGTTGCATGATTTAGAATAATAAGGTGAGAAATGGGTCTATTCTGAGTTCATCCTGCACTGCAGCAGCTAATAAAGTCCATTTAATCCCAAAAACGCTTTTCTTTTAGGCAGGCTGGAGCAGAAAACAACTCACCTTTCTCAAGTTGTACAGTAATGTCACATGTGTATGAAGGTGGATCAAACAAGCTAATCTTAAATGTCAAAGTAGAGAGGAGCCTAGTAGGCCTATTTATTTTCATTCATTACACAATATGAATAAGCTATGCAGACAGTTGTAAAGAAAGAACATCTTTTTCTTCTGTTCTCTACTTGTTATAGTTACACAGTATTAGGGGTGTGGGCTGTATTAAAAGTATCCACTGTTCTCCCATGCTCTAACACACAGTAACGATGAAATGTGTGCTGTTCTCACATTCTCCCCTCTGTATGTACACATAAACAACAAGGCAGGGAAATATAAAAGGAATTTATTTTATTGTTTGGGTACATTATTGTTCAGTGTACATGCTCACATCTGAACCAAACTTTACGTGCTTGATAACTCTCCCACCCCGCAGACATCTACACGTCAATACCGATTTATATTCATAGCGGCAAGTGCTATGTAGCTCCACATAGGGGACACAGGAAGTGACATATAACACCTTCATGTGGCGTCGGAACCGCTTAGGAAATTCACAGCCGCACCGGCAGAGCTCCAGAATATGCAACTCGGCTGGCTCACACGTGGACGCGCTACAGGTGCGAGGGCCCGCCCAACGCTGCTTGCAGCTTTAATTTAAGTTTTTGTCTTGCTGTAGTGGTGAGCCTTATTTGGCCCTCTGCAGCCACCAATTTGTTTTGTCTTCCACAAGGTAAGGAGGGTACCCAAGCACTGTATCACTGAAAATCGCTGTCTGTATTATAACGTTATGCAGCACTCCTGTTCCAAGTGTGATTATGTAATGGACAGAACAATTTATATAAATTTAATTTTGAACCCCAAATTGCTGTGTGTTAGTTCGTTTGTGATGAGCGGTTGGCACCTTGCATGATAGCCACTGCCATCAGTGTGTGAATGGGTGAACATGACATGTAATGTAAAGTGCTTTGAGTGGTCAGAAGACTTAGTCACTTGTCCTCTGTCTCTTATGTTTCCCTCTTTCCCTTTCCACTTGTAAATAACTGTAATTTTTGCTGTGAAAAGAGCTATATAGATAAAGTTTGCTTGCTTGCTTTTATCTCATTCTCTTTTTTATCTGTTGTATTCTTGTATTAATAGTTACCATAATTTCTTCCCGTACTTACTCCATCTATTCTCTCTCATTTTGCCTCCCCTGATACCACAATGTCACCTGCAGTCAGACCGCTGAAACCAGACTCTCTTCCGGGTCTTTGATGTTTGCTGAGACAATATTGTTCCTCTAAAATGTGCTCATAAGTCTATTAAAGTCAATATTCTCCATGTTACCTCTGTAGTATGCAGTGGAAACAAAGCCCCCTGACTGCTCCATCAGCTGAGGACCTCTAGCTGGGTCACCAGAATTGGAAGGAAACAAAACATGGTTCTTGTGTTTCCATCAATATCATTATGAGCTTGAAAGCGTTGAATGTAAGACAGTTTGTGCTAGTCTATTCTATTGTCTGTTCTAGTTTTTTGTGTCTGGCTGGGCTGTTCAGGTGAGCTGCATGTTTTAGGATTCCTGAGTTCTTCTGCATAGCCACATTCCGTCAGTAACAGATTCCCATGAGCTGTAGCATATTTCTGTCACAGAGCTTTCATACTAGACTGCAGCAGCTCATGCAGACAAGACAAAGCCGGTAGCGTTGCAAATCATCTGCTGTCTGCATAGCAAGCGTAACTGTGGTTTAGCCAGTAATGCTGTCACGGTGTGTCTGTCACTGAGACCATTACCCTTTATAAATGTCATCAGCTTACTGTTTGCACCCCCATGATGCCGCAGCACTGTGTAAACAACCAGGACACGCTCTTGTAACAGTGTTATTATTAAGTTATGAGCAGATTGTGAGAATGGATAGGATGCTGTAGTTTTCTGAACAGTGTTCCATGAGTCAAGTTAGCCATTAATGAAAATCTTAACATAAAATCATCACATGTCCTGTGGTCATTAGCTCCAATGCTCCATGCTGGCACTTTGTTGAGCAGTGCACAATGCAATATTTAGGGCCCTAGCACGACCATGCGAGGTCCCTGTTGAATTTGTAAATATTATTAGGGCCCGAGCACGATTGTGCGAGGTCCCTATTGAATTTGTAAATATTATTAGGGCCCGAGCACGACCGTGCAAGGTCCCTATTGAATTTGCTCGGATTATTAGGGCCCGAGCACGACCGTGCGAGGTCCCTATTGAATTTGCTCGGATTATATATATATATATTTTTTTTTTTTTTTTCTGCAAAGTAGGCCCAAATGACATGGCCTAAACATACTCGAAAACTCACCAAAATTTGCAAACATGTCAGAACCGGTGAAAAATTTCGTATTCTACAAGTTTCGCACATGGGCGTGGCAAAATGACTCGCTAGCGCCACCTAGAAAATTGGAAATGATTAGCCCCTCGTTCACGTTCAACCTACATGTACGAAATTTTCTGGGGACATGTATCGTATCAAGACGCACAAAAAAGCCTCAAGAACCCATAGCCTAAAGTCAACAGGAAGTCGGCCATTTTGAATTTTACGGCCATTTTTGGATGATTTACACACTTCGTACTTTAACGAACTCCTCCTAGGGATTTAGTCGGATCGACGTCAAATTTGTGCTGTGCCTTCTAAAGGCATTGACGATGAAAAGTTGTGCTATTTGCGCGTTTTCGTCAATGGGCGTGTCCGTGGCGTCGATGATTCGCAATGAAACAGGAAGTTGTTGTAACTTCAGTGTACATGCTCACATCTTCACCAAACTGTACATGTAGGATGAGAGTCCCGCCCTGAACACATGTACATGCCGACATTCACCCACAGTCATAGCACCACCTGCTGGCAACAGAAAGTGACCTTTAACGAAGCAGCCCCCGCCGCACGTTTCACCTACGTGCACGAATTTTCTGTGGTACGTGTATCTTGTCCAGACGCACAAAAAAGTCTCTTGGAGCCATAGCCTAAACCCAACAGGAAGTCGGCCATTTTGAATTTTACGTCAAATTTTGGATGATTTACACACTTCGTACTTTAACGAACTCCTCCTAGGGATTTAGTCCGACCGACCTCAAATTTGTGCTGTGCCTTCTAAAGGCATTGAAGATGAAAAGTTGTGCTATTTGCAAGTTTTCGTCAATGGGCGTGTCCGTGGCGTGGCGTCAAAGATCAGCTCTTCGCCATGACACGGAAGTTGTCGTAACTTCAGTGTACATGCTCACATCTGGACCAAACTGTACATGTAGGATGAGAGTCCCGCCCTGAACACATGTACATGCTGACATTCACCCACAGTCATAGCGCCACCTGCTGGCAACAGGAAGTGACTTTTAACGAAGCAGCCCCCGCCGCACGTTTTACCTACGTGCACGAATTTTCTGTGGTACGTGTATCTTGTCCAGACGCACAAAAAAGTCTCTTGGAGCCATAGCCTAAACCCAACAGGAAGTCGGCCATTTTGAATTTTACGTCAAATTTTGGATGATTTACACACTTCGTACTTTAACGAACTCCTCCTAGGGATTTAGTCCGACCGACCTCAAATTTGTGCTGTGCCTTCTAAAGGCATTGAAGATGAAAAGTTGTGCTATTTGCAAGTTTTCGTCAATGGGCGTGTCCGTGGCGTGGCGTCAAAGATCAACTCTTCGCCATGACACGGAAGTTGTCGTAACTTCAGTGTACATGCTCACATCTGGACCAAACTGTACATGTAGGATGAGAGTCCCGCCCTGAACACATGTACATGCTGACATTCACAGACAGTCATAGCGCCACCTGCTGGCAACAGGAAGTGACTTTTAACGAAGCAGCCCCCGCCGCACGTTTTACCTACGTGCACGAATTTTCTGTGGTACGTGTATCTTGTCCAGACGCACAAAAAAGCCTCTTGGAGCGATGCCCTAAAATCAACAGGAAGTCGGCCATTTTGAATTTTACGTCAAATTTTGGATGATTTACACACTTCGTACTTTAACGAACTCCTCCTAGGGATTTAGTCCGACCGACTTCAAATTTGTGCTGTGCCTTCTAAAGGCATTGAAGATGAAAAGTTGTGCTATTTGCGAGTTTTCGTCAATGGGTGTGTCCGTGGCGTGGCGTCAGAGATCAAGTCTTCGCCATGACACAGGAAGTTGTTGTAACTTCAGTGTACATGCTCACATCTGAACCAAACTTTACGTGCTTGATAACTCTCCCACCCCCTATGGAGGACCGATCCTGACACAGTCAGAAATAAATACAGAAATAAATAAATGCTCAATAAATAAATAAGCATCCAATTAAATACACAAAAAAAATAAATAAATAAATAATAAATAGTAATTAAATTATACAAGGAGACATAAATGTATATTTTAATTAGTGCCTTTACTATTCACCTTTGTTATAATTACCTTATTTGTTTATTCAACTTTATTTATTACTAATTTTTTTAATGTATTTATTTATGTGTGTGTTTTAATATTTTTGTCTGTTTTATTCTTCCTTTGTATTTATTTACCTTATTTATTTTCACCCATGGTATTTATTTCTGCCTGTCTTTTTTAAATTTTTGTATGCATTTCTGCCTCATTATGCAAATGAGGAGGGGCTGTGTCTCAAGGGGTCATCTTCTCTGCTATTGGTGGACCAGTCAGACAGGAGAGCTCCTACTCTGCCTGCAGACATCAACGATCTTGCCCCTCACACAGTCAGATGGCTTCCTTCAGTGCGCTGAGGTGTTTAACAACTCTGAAGACAATACTACCAGCAATGTCTTCCTTCTCTTTTCACGTAGACGCTCCGACAGACAGTGCTTTCAGTTTGCTGCATGCATGGACACAGAACTGCGGTATAGGGAGAAGCACACGGTCAGCTGGCTGCAGCTAAATCTGGAGTGCACTCGTATTCAATTCTGTATGGTAAATTCAGTTTTAACGGAGCAGAGCGAGCTGACAGGCAGAGTTAGAGACTTTTTCTGTCTGTTTCTCTCTTTACAAAGACGCATGTTGCAGTCAGAGTCTTCTCTGAAAGAGGGCAATGAAGTCTCAGTAGTACCCGATGCGAGCACCACATACTACACAATTTATCAAATTACACAACGGATATACAGTATGAAAATAAGATTGATTGGATTATACTCACAGGAAGTATAAAACCTGTTACATGCGAGCCCCCGCCGCACGTTTCACCTACGTGCACGAATTTTCTGTGGTACGTGTATCTTGTCAAGACGCACAAAAAAGCCTCTTGGAGCGATGCCCTAAAACCAACAGGAAGTCGGCCATTTTGAATTTTACGTCAAAGTTTGGATGATTTACACACTTCGTACTTTAACGAACTCCTCCTAGGGATTTAGTACGACCGACTTCAAATTTGTGCTGTGCCTTCTAAAGGCATTGAAGATGAAAAGTTGTGCTATTTGCGAGATTTCGTCAATGGGTGTGTCCGTGGCGTGGCGTCAGAGATCAAGTCTTCGCCATGACACAGGAAGTTGCTGTAACTTACGTGTACATGCTCACATCTGAACCAAACTTTACGTGCTTGATAACTCTCCCACCCCGCAGACATCTACACGCCAATACCGATTTATATTCATAGCGGCAAGTGCTATGTAGCTCCACATAGGGGACACAGGAAGTGACTTCATGCGGCGTCGGAACCGCGTTGCAAATTCACAGCCGCACCGGCAGAGCTCCAGAATGTGCAACTCGGCTGGCTCACACCCGGACGCGATACAAGTGCGAGGGCCCGCCCAACGCTGCTTGCAGCTTTAATTTACTTTATTTTTTTGTGTATTTAATTGGATGCTTATTTATTTATTTATTGAGCACTTATTTATTTCTGTATTTATTTCTGACTGTGTCAGGATCGGTCCTCCATAGCGGGGTGGGAGAGTTATCAAGCACGTAAAGTTTGGTTCAGATGTGAGCATGTACACGTAAGTTACAACAACTTCCTGTGTCATGGCGAAGACTTGATCTCTGACGCCACGCCACGGACACGCCCATTGACGAAAACTCACAGATAGCACAACTTTTCATCTTCAATGTCTTTAGAAGGCACAGCACAAATTTGAGGTCGTCGGACTAAATCCCTAGGAGGAGTTCGTTAAAGTACGAAGTGTGTAAATCATCCAAAATGTGACGTAAAATTCAAAATGGCCGACTTCCTGTTGGGTTTAGGCTATGGCTCCAAGAGACTTTTTTGTGCGTCTGGACAAGATACACGTACCACAGAAAATTCGTGCATGTAGGTGAAACGTGCGGCGGGGGCTGCTTCATTAAAAGTCACTTTCTGTTGCCAGCAGGTGGCGCTATGACTGTGGGTGAATGTCAGCATGTACATGTGTTCAGGGCGGGACTCTCATCCTACATGTACAGTTTGGTCCAGATGTGAGCATGTACACTGAAGTTACAACAACTTCCTGTTTCATTGCGAATCATCGACGCCACGGACACGCCCATTGACGAAAACTCGCAAATAGCACAACTTTTCATCGTCAATGCCTTTAGAAGGCACAGCAGAAATTTGACGTTGATCCGACTAAATCCCTAGGAGGAGTACGAAGTGTGTAAATCATCCAAAAATGGCCATAAAATTCAAAATGGCCGACTTCCTGTTGACTTTAGGCTATGGGTTCTTGAGGCTTTTTTGTGCGTCTTGATACGATACATGTCCCCAGAAAATTTCGTACATGTAGGTTGAACGTGAACGAGGGGCTAATCTTTTCCAATTTTCTAGGTGGCGCTAGCGAGTCATTTTGCCACGCCCACGTGCGAAACTTGTAGAATACGAAATTTTTCACCGGTTCTGACATGTTTGCAAATTTTGGTGAGTTTGAGTATGTTTAGGCCATGTCATTTGGGCCTACTTTGCAGAAAAAATAAATAAATAAATAAATAAATAATCCGAGCAAATTCAATAGGGACCTCGCACGGTCGTGCTCGGGCCCTAATAATCCGAGCAAATTCAATAGGGACCTCGCACGGTCGTGCTCGGGCCCTAATAATAGAAGCATACATCAAACTATAATTATTCATGTACAGCTGTTTGTTAAACAGGTAACAGCTACAAAGAGAATCATGCTGCTCTGCTTGTTAACTGTGAGATTTTATTAGTAGGTTACCAACACAGTGCACAAGTGTGCAGACACAAACTCCATCAAAAGTCTCTACAGCTGTTAGAGCCGACTGACAGCTGATCCAGCTGTGATCAGCCGTCGCCATCACAAACGGACAACGCTTTACGCGACGCTTCAGAGGGAAGGACATCTCATGTCTCTAAAAACATATTTCCTCGTTCCTTCTTTCCTGGCTTGGTTTCCTTGTGTGTCTCCGTGCATCCCCGGTGGGCCGGACTAAGACGCAAGGAAAAGACGCAAGTGAGGGAAGCGTGGATGCAATTAAGAGACTTGAGAATGTCTACAGGTCATAGCTGAAAGTGAAGCATGCCACAAGGCCTTTCAGTACACACTGTATGCAACAAAACTTGATAACTAACTACATGTTAATTCTTGTGCTTCTAGTGAAGATTGTGTTGACTGCTCCACTGATAGGACAGAAGTAGACAGGAGTGTGTGTCTTTATCTCCTTTTTCCAGAAATCAATGATCAGCTCCTTGGTTTTTCTGACATAGAGCAGTATGTTGTTCTCTGTGCACCACTGCAAGATTATGAATTTCCTCTTTATGAAGTCTCATCATTGTTTGAAATCCGTCCCAAACTTCACGGTCAATATGGATTTTTACTTTTTTGTCAATGGGGATATTTAACTTCTATTCCCAAAAATAAAGATATCTTTAATTGTATTATTGTATTTAAAATACTCAATGATGATGGTTTATATAAATATAATTTGATATTAGTTTTTACCTATACGGCTCCCCTGAGTGCAGCTATTGGTGTACAGGGAGAAGAGCAGAGGGGAAAGAACGCAGCCTTAAGGGGAACCGATGTTGATTGTCCTGGAATCAGACACATGTTTTCCCAACTTCACGTGCTACTTCCTGTCCATCAAGAAGTCTGTGATCCACCTGCAGGTGGAGACAGGCCTTCCCATCTGCTTCAAGAAAGCCACCATCGTTCCTGTACCTAAAAAGTGTGCAGTGTCAAGTCTGGACCCTCAGGGTCTCATCCCCATTCTGATGAAGTGCTGGTTCTTCAGCACATAAAGAACAACATCCCAGCCAGCCTGGACCCTCACCAATTGGCTTACAGAACCAACAGATCCACACTGTCCTCCACTCAGCCCTCACACACCCCGAGAAAAATGACACGTCAGAATGCTGTTTGTGGATTTCAGCTCAGCATTCAACACCATCTCCCCCATGAAAATGATCAGCAAACTCAGCACTCTGGGTAAACTACTTTGACATCCTACATCAGCTTCTGAGAAGACAGCTGCATACCAACACGGACTAGGGTGAGTTATAACAATGACAAACCCTGGTTTACAGCCAAACTCAGACAGTTGAGGTTGGAAAAGGAGGAGGCATTTAGGAGTGGTGACAGGGCCGGGTGCAGGGCGTTAAAGTACAGGTTTAGCAAGGTGGTGCGAGAAGCTAAACGACTGTATGCAGAGAGGCTAAATGACCAGTTCTCTGCAAACGACACCACTTCTGTCTGGAGGGGGTTCAGACAGATCACAAACTTGTTACGGTAAGTGGTGGTAAGGTAGGATGGAGGACCCAAACGCAGGATGCAAGGCAGAGGAGGTACAGTTGAATGGGGTTTAATACAAACTAAAGGCGAGCACACTTACAGGCAGAGTGGCTGATCAACAGAGTCCAAAAACAGGTTATCCAAACAGAAATCCAAACAGGTGAAAATCCAAAATCCTACATGAGCAGGGAAACAGAGAGGCGATGATGACAAGGAAGACAGGCAACAAGACTTAACACTGAGGAATTCACGCACAGAAGGTAACATGAACAATGACCGGACAAGGGCTGAACAGAAAGACCACACATATATACCAGGGATAACGAGCAGGGCGGGAGCAACACAGGTGACAGACATGAGGCTAACGAGGCAGGCAGAGAGAGAGCAGAGGGGAGAACAGAGAGACAGCCAGGCAGAGGGATACTGGAGGGAATAGACATGACACAGGTTACTGAACACATAACAGATCAGAGGAATAAATATAAATGAATAAAGACACAAGCAGACACATCCCCACTGAACTAACACCAACAAGGAACACAGACCAAAGCGAAGTAAAACACTGAACTGGAAACTAAGGCATCAAGAAGACAGACATGAGTGACAGACAGACGGACATGAGTGAACCCCAAAACACTATATAACTGATACTGGACACAGGACAGAACCCAAAACACTAAGACATAAACCGAGACACAGAACGAGGAACTAAGACACAGAATACAGAGCAGACTAAACTGAAATAATGCAGACGAGGAACAAGAAGTAAATACTAAAACATAACCGAGGCACAGGACTGGGAACAAAGACAAAGAACTAAAACACAGGACCAAGAGCTAAGATAAAAGATGAGACATAAACTACTAAGGACAAGGAACGAGAGAAACAGGCAAATAGACATATGAAACAATGGCAAAAACTCAGACTCACAGGTAAAAAACTACAACTCATAACAAAACTACAAACCCAAAGTCCTCCACTCTATCAACGATTCTCGCCTGGCAAATGAGCTGAACCAGTTCTACTGCCGCTTTGAGAGTCAATCGGACACCACCCATCTCTCTCCATCACAGATCGAAGTCAACCGACTATTCTGGAGGCAGAAACCCCGCAAAGCAACTGGGCCGGACTCTGTCTCCCCATCCACCCTGAAACACGGTGCTGATCAGCTGTCTCCGGTGTTCAGACATTTTTAACACCTCACTGGAGACATGTCATGTGCCAGTCTGCTTCAAAGCCTCCACCATCATCCCTGTCCCCAAGAAACCAAGGACCACAGGACTAAATGACTACAGACCTGTCGCCCTGACCTCTGTGGTCCTTTGAGCGCCTTGTGTTGTCCCACCTAACATCCATCACAGACCCACTCCTGGACCCCCTGCAGTTTGCCTACAGAGCCAACAGGTATGCAGTAAACATGGCCCTTCACTACATCCTCCAGCACCTGGACTTCCCAGGAACCTACGCCAGGATCCTGTTTGTGGATATCAGGTCTGCTTTTAACACTGTCATCCCGGCCCTGCTGCAGGACAAGCACTCCCAGCTGAGCGTGCCTGACTCCACCTGCAGGTGGATCACAGACTGCCTGATGGACAGGAAGCAGCACGTGAAGCTGGGAAAACATGTCTCTGATTCCAGGACCATCAGCATTCCTTCCCCCCTTCTCTTCTCCCTGTACACCAACAACTGCACCTCCAGACACCAGTCTGTCAAGCTCCTGAAGTTTGCGGATGACACCACCCTCATTGGGCTCATCTCAGGTGGGGATGAGTCCGCCTACAGGTGGGAGATCGACCATCTGTTGACCTGGTGCAGCCAGAACAGTCTGGAGCTCAACGCTCTGAAGACAGTGGAGATGGTCGTAGATTATAAAAAGAGCCCAGCCCCACCCTCCCCCATCATCAGGGTGGCTGTGGCTCAGGAGGTAGAGCGGGTGGGCCGTTAATCGGAAGGTCGTCGGTTCAATCCAGGCTGCATGTCGACGATGTTTGAGCACTTAGGCTCAGTGTATGAATGTGTGTGAATGGTGAATGCAGATGTAGAAAAAAGCGCTTTGAGTGGTCGAAAAGACTAGAAAGGCACTATACATGAACATCATCTCCCTCACCAACAAGGCTCAGCAGAGGATGTTCAGCCTGCCAAAGACAATGATTGTGCACAGCGCCATCATTGAGTCCATCCTCACCTCCTCCATCACCGTCTGGTAGTGTATCATTTGCTCTGCAGAGAAGGTGATTGGCTGCAATCTTCCTAGAGGGAGAGGGATGGAAGGAGAGAGGGAGGCAGCCTACATGATATCAGACAGTAAAGGTGATGTTGCTATAGACTAAATGAAAAAATGGTACAGATATTTACAGTAGTGTTAATGATAATAATTGAAATGTCAATTTATAATGATTATAATAACAATAGGACTAGTAAAATAAATAAAAAATAAAATTGAATAGTAACAATAATTGTTGTAGCAGAGGGTGTCGAGCAGGAACACGGGGACAGCAGGTGACCCGCAGCCACAGATCCAGACTCCACAGCTCCAGAGCCAGAAACACCTGCAGGAAGTGATAGGAGGAGAGAGGAGAGGGACGAGAAAGCACAAGACTACCAGAAAGGGGGAGAAGTTGAGTTCGTAAAATGCATTTAGTGATGCTGTTGATTTCTGTTTGATTGAAGCTGTAACATTAAGGGACGGTTTCCCAGACAGTGTTTAAATTAGGCCAAGACTCTGCCTTAATCAGGGCTGGACTGGGACAAAAATTGCCCCCATTTTTGGCTCACGCGGCCCACCAAAATCAGTCGGACACCCCTCACCAATACACCATGCTTATAAATAACGTGTACCTACTGTAATATTCCCCCAAACCAGCTGACTGGTATGTGTCATGGATAAGTGCACCAGTGCAAGTGAATCAGTGTACTCGCTATTATTTACAGTAATTTTCACAGCAGCAGTAAACTTGGCTAGTCTGAATTAGCTGGACTGAGGTTGCCTATAAAACACTGAATGGACCCAGAAAAGCCTAAAATCACTGATAACAAATAAAAAGGAACTGGAAAAGCAAATTCAGGCAATGGCAGCAGAAAAGAGACTGTGATCAAAAAGATTTTAGTGAGCATGGAAATCCATCTGTAATCAAATGTAAATGCTCAGTATTTGTATAGCGCCTTTCTAGTCTTTTCAACCACTCAAAGCACACTACATCTGCATTCACCAGTCAAACACATTCATAAACTGAGCCTAAGTGCTCAAACGGAAACTAACATTGAACTGCCAACCTTCCAATTAACGGCTAATCCGCTCTACCTCCTAAGCCACAGCCACCCAATGCAAATTAACCCACCTTCAAGAACAATACAACAGTTTTAGGTAAGCATTTTCATCTTGATTACTTTGAGCTGTATTTTTTCACTGTTTTGTGATAACAATGGATTGAAACAGTATTATATTCAATACACAAAGATACTGATCAGTTGGATGACTTACTGACAGGAATAATGGAGAACCAGCAACCTTTTGAGAACCTACCAGATGACCATCTAGACAATTCAGATGAGGGAACACACACACATACATTGGGTATATTTTGCCTTTTCTTACTCTCCCTTCAAACTTGTATTTTTTTCTGTTTCTTTTATCTCATATGAAGCAGTTCTCATTAATGTGCATTTCTTTATTTATTTGATTATATATGAACAGTTGTTGTTTCAAGGAGAACGTCAAAGTGACAAAGAGTTGCAAGGTAGTTTACCCTCCACATCCTCAGATGCTAGGGGGGCAGTGTCTCCCAGTACTGGTGACAAAAACAAGAGCCACAACAAAGTTGGCTATTGAATTTGCGGATTTTAAAATCCTCAAATATCGAAATTGGTATTGGTCTTAAAAATCCCATATCTGTCAGGCTCTATTTGATACTTTTGATTTCACTCAGTTTGTACATAAACCTACTCACTACAGCAGTAATACCCTTGAATTGATTCTATCGTTCAGGTTAGAGGTTTGTATTTATAAATTTTTTTTTCTGTTTCAGGTAGTTCTTGCTGTTGCAATAATAACAGTGTTTTCTGAAGGTATTGAAAACGACTCTACCAAACATGTGCTCTACTAGTCCCCTATTGCGCATATGAGCCTGGTTGTAGCACCTTTGCTTGTTGTTGGGTGGAAGTATGGTGTAAACAAACAATTCTTCTGAGCATACCCACTGTCACCAAGCAATATTCCCTTGTGATCTCCTTTTTCAAACTGAGAATACAGAGATGAGTTAAGGAAGATCTGGGAATCATGAGTTGTACCTTTCCAACGTGCAACAATGTTTGAAAACTGTAATTGGGGAGTGCATACACCTTGGACATTTCAGTTTCTGAATTCCTCAGCATCTGGAGTAGAGGGACATTTTTTGGGTAATATGGGTTCCGTCTATGCAGTCTGTGACTCCTGGGAAGTTCCCATATTCATAGAATTGTACCTTGTAGTTTGCCTGGGTTGCAGCATCAGGAAAGTTTATGTAATGTCTTCTCAGTTCACAAATTGAATGGTGAAAGTTATGGGCACCTGCAGACAAACAGCTACAGTCAGCACTTCTGTACTAGATATGATCAATCTATCTTTACTAGCTGTTTAACTTTCTACATAGCAATAGTTCATTTGAGTTCATCAAAGAGACAGCACTGGTGAAAATTACTAATGACCTCCTAATTGCATCAGAGAAAGGACTTACTGTACTGGTTTTATTAGATTTTAACGCTGCATTTGATACCATTAACCATCAGATCCTATTGCAGAGACAGTAACATTTCATTGGCATTAAAGGAACCGCTCTAAGCTGGTTTAAGTCCTATTTATCAGATTGATCTCAGTTTGTACATGTTAACGATGAGTCCTCCATGCATGCCAAAGTTAGTCATGGAGTTCCACAAGGATCTGTGCTAGGACCAATCCTGTTCACTTTATATATGATTCCCTTAGGCAATATTATCTGTAAAACACTCCATAAACCTTCATTTTTATGCAAATGATACTCAATTATATCTATCGATCAAGTCAGATGAAACTCAAATCAGTTAGCTAAACTTCAATGTGCCTTCAGGATGTCAAAACCTGGATGACCTATAATTTTCCAATGTTAAACTCAAAATAAAGCTGAAGTTATTGTTCTGGGGCCCAAGTGACACATTATTGAGACAGTTACTCTGGATGGCATCGTCCTGGCCTCCAGCACCACTGTGAGGAATCTTGGAGTTATCTTTGATCAGGACATGTCGTTTAAGTCTCACATTAAGCAAATTTCTAGGACCGCCTTTTTTCACCTACGTAATATTGCAAAAATCAGGAACATCCTATCTAAAAATTATGCAGAAAAGCTAGTCCATGCATTTGTTACTTCTAGGCTGGATTACTGCAATTCCTTATTATCAGGCTGCTCGAAAAAGTCCGTTAAGACTCTTCAGCTGATCCAGAATGTTGCAGCACGTGTTCTGACAGGAACCAGGAAAAGAGATCATATTTCTCCTGTTTCAGCTTCTCTGCATTGGCTTCCAGTAAAATCCAGAATAGAATTTAAAATCATTCTTCTTACCTACAAAGCTCTTAAAGGTCAAGCACCATCTTATCTTAAAGAGCTCATAGTACCTTACTACCCCACCAGAGCACTGCACTCCCAGAATGCAGGGTTACTTGTGGTTCCTAGAGTCTCCAAAAGTAGACTAGGAGCCAGAGCGTTCAGCTATCAAGCTCCTCTCCTGTGGAACCAGGTTCCAGTTTGGGTTCAGGAGGCAGACACCATCTCCACATTTAAGAGTAGGCTTAAGACTTTCCTCTTTGATAAAGCTTATAGTTAGGGCTGGCTCAGGTGAGTCCTGAACCATCCCTTAGTTATGCTGCTATAGGCCTAGACTGCAGGGGGATTTCCCATGATGCACTGAGCTCCTCTCTCCTCTACTTTCTCTCCCTCTGTATGCAACCTCATCCCATTATTGCATGTTACTAACACAACTTCTACCCTTTCCCCGTAGTCTTGTGCTTTCTCGTCCCTCTCCTCTCTCACTTCCTGCAGGTGTTTCTGGCTCTGGAGCTGTGGAGTCTGGATCTGTGGCTGCGGGTCACCTGCTGCCCCTGTGTTCCTGCTCAACACCCTCTGCTGCAACGTCTATTGTTACTAGTCCTATTGTTATTATTGTTATTATAATCATTAACATTATGATTGTTATCGTTATATTATCATTAACACTACTATCACAACAACAGTTATCTCACAGCGCTTTTCATAAAAGAGCAGGTCTAGACCGTACTCTATGATGATATTTACAGAAGCCCAACAGTTCCCACCAAGAGCAAGCACTAGGAGACAGAGGCAAGGAAAAACTTCCTTTAAGAGGCAGAAACCTCGAGCAGAACCATGGCTCAGGGTGGGCGGCCATCTGCCTCGACCGGTTGGGGTGAAGGAGAGAGAGAGAGAGAGAGAGAGAGAGAGAGAGAGAGAGAGAGAGAGAGAGAGAGGGCAGGAGAGGAACAGCGAGAAAAAGAGAGGGATGGAAGGAGAGAGGGAGAGGAGAGAGGCAGCCTACACAATATACACACAGAGGTACAGACAGTAAAGGTGATGTTGCTATAGACTAAATGAAAAAAATGGTACAGATATTTATAGTAGTGTTAATGGTAACAGTCGTAGTGTTAATTATTATAATAACAATAATAATAATAGGACTAGTAACAATAGTCGTTGCAGCAGAGGGTGTCGAGCAGGAACACGGGGGCAGCAGGTGACCCGCAGCCACAGATCCAGACTCCACAGCTCCAGAGCCAGAAACACCTGGAGGAAGTGATAGGAGGAGAGAGGAGAGGGACGAGAAAGCACAAGACTACCAGAAAGGGGAGAAGTTGTGTTAGTAACATGCAATAATGGGATGAGGTTGCATACAGAGGGAGAGAAAGTAGAGGAGAGAGGAGCTCAGTGCATCATGGGAAATCCCCCTGCAGTCTAGGCCTATAGCAGCATAACTAAGGGATGGTTCAAGACTCCTGAGCCAGCCCTAACTATAAGCTTTATCAAAGAGGAAAGTCTTAAGCCTACTCTTAAATGTGGAGATGGTGTCTGCCTCCTGAACCCAAACTGGAACCTGGTTCCACAGGAGAGGAGCTTGATAGCTGAACGCTCTGGCTCCTAGTCTACTTTTGGAGACTCTAGGAACCACAAGTAACCCTGCATTCTGGGAGTGCAGTGCTCTGGTGGGGTAGTAAGGTACTATGAGCTCTTTAAGATAAGATGGTGCCTGACCATTAAGAGCTTTGTAGGTAAGAAGAATGATTTTAAATTCTATTCTGGATTTTACTGGAAGTGCAGAGAAGCTAAGACAGGAGAAATATGATCTCTTTTCCTGGTTCCTGTCAGAATACGTGCTGCAGCATTCTGGATCAGCTGAAGAGTCTTAATGGACTTTTTCGAGCAGCCTGATAATAAGGAATTGCAGTAATCCAGCCTAGAAGTAACAAATGCATGGACTAGTTTTTCTGCATCATTTTTAGACAGGATGTTCCTGATTTTCGCAATATTACGTAGGTGAAAAAAGGCGGTCCTTGAAATTTGCTTAATGTGAGACTTAAACGACATGTCCTGATCAAAGATAACTCCAAGATTCCTCACAGTGGTGCTGGAGGCCAGGGCGATGCCATCAAGGGAAACTATATCTTTAGATAATGCGTGACGGAGGTGCTTAGGCCCCAGAACAATAACTTCAGTTTTATATGAGTTTAACATTAGAAAATTACATGTCATCCAGGTTTTTAACATCCTAAAGGCACATTTGAAGTTTAGCTGATGAGTTTCATCTGGACGACGAGTAAGGCTGACAACACGAAACACACTGCTACACAGGGTGACAACATACAATGACTTGACAAAGACAGAAACACCAGGTATATATACACACAGGGACTAACGAGCAGGGCGGGAGCAACACAGGTGAAAGACATGAGGCTAACGAGGCACAGGTAGGGAGAGAGAGAGCAGGGGAAAACCGAGACAGACATGCAGGGGGATCACTGGGTAACAGACATGACAAGGGTTACCGAACACTAGACGAAAGACAAGTCAGACTCCCAAAACCCAACAGACCAAAATAACGCTAACTAAACACAAAAGTGCAAAACACCGCATGGCAGACAGGCAGAGTGTGACAAAACTGCCTTAATTTTTTTTTCAGTCAGTCTACTGCTGGGTCTGTACAATCTCATTTTACTGTAAAAATGAAAATAAAAGAAAAAGAAAATCCAACTACTAACGAACAGCAGTGCAAGAAAATGCAAAATTCTACCAAACTGCTGAAACTCTGAGAGCTGGAAACACTGCTATCTTATAATCCAGACATGTGGCATCGGCCTGTAGTTTACATTACAACTGGCTTAGCTCAGTTTTAGCAAGTCCATAGTTCCAAAAACACAGCAAAAACTGTATATCAAAACCATTTGGAATGTTTTTCAGTACAGATTGTGTGACTGAGCCACCAAAGCAGAAATGTCTGTTGTCAGATCGCCTTCACTCCTAGTCTAGTGTCCCTCCTGTCTCCTGTGCTTGTGATGGACATGATGATATTTTGGATTTCGGCAGTCTCCCTTTCTGGGCTGTTGATTTAATTTGCTTTTGGACTGCCTGCCTCACTGTAAGTTTTTCACAAATTGCAGGCACACACCATAAACTGTACCTGCTCCGCCTGAGTGTCCTGTGTTTGGGTTCAAATCCCTTGTTTTTCCCCGTGTCTAGGCTTGGCCAAATGTAACTGTACAATCCAAACATCATGGATTCAGCCTGCTCTCAGCTACGAGCCATCACTCCAGTCAATTGAAAAAAAATCACAAATGTTCCAAATACTGAAAGATTGAGAATTTGTTTTTAAAAAACACACAATAAACATGCTTTCAGAATCTCAGCATATACGCTGAAAACAAATTTTTGGTAGTGTATTTTAGATTTACTGCTAAACTGAAGGTGTTTGTTACATTTCTTTGCCTTCTCAAATAATAGAAGTCAGTCGAAGTGAAACCAGTAAAATCTAAAACATTACTCAACTTCACTTGGAAGTACTGTAATGAACAAAATCCAAGTTCAGACAATCTAGTGAAAAAAATAAGACAACATATGTGAGTGTCTAAAGCCTGGATAAACCTTATCCAAGCCAAAGAGGTCTCATTAGTCTCACAACCACCACTCAATGACTTCAGTGGATCTGAGAATTGATCCTCAGCATCTGCAGTCACTGCTAATGAAATCTGTTGTTACTGTACCTTTCTTACAGTGGTCCTGGGGGCTCTGGGCTTGGGGAATGATCCATCCCTGCCAGAGACAAATGAGATTCTTTAACAGAACAGAGCTGGAAGAAAGCCCTGGGAGCATACAGACACACAAAACAATAATAAATATCATGGTTGTTGAATCTCTGCTGAACACCCAGTGAAACACTGGGAGTAATGTGAAATTAACTGAGCACCCGCACTTTGCATTTGTGTGTGTGTGTGTGTGTGTGTGTGAGAGAGAGAGAGAGAGAGAGAGAGAGAGAGAGACAGGATGTGTTCCATGAGTGCAGAGATTGCTAAAACAGTCATCATGGTCCAGTTCCAAAACATGAATAACTAGGCCCTGTGTTGTAAAGTTTCTCACTTCGATGCATTCTTTCTCCCTCTGCCTCCAAAATGTGATCATCTCAGCTTAAGGTGAAATGATGCAATAAAACTGATGGTCTGAGAAGGGTTTTTAAAACATGAAAACCTCAGCCATATGTAGATAGGTAGCCCTCTACATGTTGGCAGAGACTGTACATCCTGGCTTCCAGCAGCAGCAGGTTTTCAGTGAAAAAGCTCTGATTAACCCATTGCACACTACATGCCCAGGAACAAACATATAGACACAGTTAAGGCTAAATTATACCACAAGTACAATACAAAACGCTGCGTTTCTATGTTCCACTGTGTTGAGTTTGTTTTGAGTTTAGCCACTGTTGTGGTGTAGGATAAGACCAAGCTACAAACTTCCGGCTTTATCTTGCCATATAGGAAGTAAATGAAACTGCAATTCATTGAATGGCCATTGGCTGGCTGCAGAAGGGAGTCACTCTCCACTGACCCCATGTTAAAACCCAACTTTACAGCAGAATAAAACATGTTTACAGCCTAAACAAAATGGTTTTAGTGCATATAGCCAATTTCCCCCTTCATGACAACTGTGAGGGGGTGAATTTTTTATAACTCACCTGTTTAAATTATGATAAGTCTTTCCATTAAGTTCTACATTATTAAGGGCACGGTCGCTTTGATTGACAGGGGGTTGCTGCCACTTCTAGCCGTCTTCCTGCTGTCTGTCTGCCTAATACAATCACAGAGCACCCGGAGAGAGCCCACGCAGACACGGCAACCTTCTTGCTGTGAGGCCACAGTGCTATCCACCGAACCACCGTGCCGCCCTATGTAAAGACAGTTTCAGCAAATATAACAAAAATGCCTTTTAAATACATTACCTCCCTTAGCTTTAACATTACTAAAGAAAAGGTGTAAATGTTATCATTATTATGCGAATTCTGAACTTTTATCATATTCTAGAAGTTGATTCTTCAGAAGTTTTTCCTTGATGGATATTGCAGACACAGATATTATGGGAAAAATTAAGTCATAGAATTCCAGCACTATGTGTTGATGTCTCTTCAGGTTTGACAGATTATTACAAGAAGGGGTGCTGTGTTTTATGCAAAGTGCTTCAGTGTAGAATTTGGAAATATCCGACTTTGGAGGCCCCCAGTGTGAAAGACTCTTTATAAGCAGACAGCAATCCATGACTCTGTGATCAATGATAACAAAAACACAGTACAAGAATGTACAAATTTTCATATGGTGATGATACTTAAAGGTGTGTGTGTGTGTGTGTGTGTGTGTGTGTATAGTATGTGTGTTGATAAATGTGTTCACTCATGCAATAATAGAGTGCAATACTCTTGTTTTTTTAAGTGCATTAAATCATTCATTCTACAGCTTTACCATATAGCCCCCCACACACACGGAATATGATGCCCTGGAGAGACCCGAAATGCTAGTAGCGCTTCTGGTTGCTAACTAGCTAGCTAGCGAAGTTTGTGTTTAAGGCATTGACAGCACTCCGAAGCAACTTACCCCAACCTTAACCATCATATAAGATATTGTAAACGTTGAATCTGGATGGATTCCCTGCATTCACCGACACACATTCATGCATGCACACATCTCCACACACAAAGGAACATAATATATTCAAAGATAAAAAAATCTTTGATATGAACATTGACACACAAACACACACCACACACAGTATCCACAAAATGCTCTGCCCTGGCTTGGATCCATAGTGACCCACAGTGGCATATTCAAACCTTAGCACCCCTCCTTTCCCCTCCCCTACTGTGGTGACGTGTGTGTTGCAGGAATCCCCTCTTGGCTCTTGTTCACGTCTTTAGCCAGCCGTTAGCTGTGGTCTGGCAGCAAGGCCCTGTGACATTTCTTCCTTGTCAGAGCTGTTTTACCATAACAAGCTCAGCAATGGATTTACTGCCAGAGCCTCTTTGTAGGCCAGCCAGAATAATGGAGAGGAGGCCAGCACTGGAAAATACCCGGAGTTCTGCTGGAAAAGCCTTCTTAGACACGCCTGCGACTCTCCTGGGATTGTAGAAGCCTACAGGGCCTGGCTCATGGTGTATGTGTAGAATGTACGGCTGATTTTATGCACTTTATGAATGTTACTGAGAGGGGATGTGAGCTTGGGAGGGAAATTAACTGTCTGTCAAACTCCTCTCCCTGTGTTTGGGCCCCGTTCCCCCTGGCAACAGTGAAAACATGAACACTTTTTAAACTTAAAAAGTTCTTTCAATATGTCTTCAAGAACACACTCTGGGCAGGAGTGTGTGTGAGTGGCTATGTGCAATCAATTTACAGTGTGGTACCCTGTCCTGTATGTCACATGCAGGTGCAGCATGTGGAGTTGATTTGGTGGTTCTCCCTCAGGAATGATGACAATGAAGATGATGAAATGATGATGGCTTAACAGGGAATGGTCAGTGAAATCACTTAGTGGCTCAGCTGAAGTGACGAGCAGCAGTGGTTAACACCCTTCAGGCGTGACGCTGTCTTCCTGGCTCAGTGTGCACAGGACGTCCTGCCTGTGCTCTTACAGGTCTGCCAGCAAACCTAAGAGACTCTCATACTGCAGCCCACACAACAGTGACCCTCACTAAGTATTTCTTAAATGGATAAAAAGGGACCTTATGAACAGCATTTTAACCAATTTAATAAAATCATCTCTCATTTAAAGCTAATAAAATCAATGATGTGGGCCAGCAGCTTCTCATGTTACAAGGGCAGTGGCAGGGGAAACACTGACACATCCAAACATTCAGGATGTATGTTGAAGGCAATTCCTTGAAGGTTTGTAAAGAAAAGGGTATTTTTAAAAGTGGTTCCTGTGTATTGCATTAAGGTCTTATTTAGTAGTTTTGTCCATAATATAATTAAATAATGTCCACAATACCAAATACCACATAAGGATGGAGCTGTGGCAGCAAACAGTGTTGGCATTGCCATGATTGTCAAATATACAGTGATAAATGTAAAGCATCGTCGACTCCTGCCAAATCTCTCGGGGGACAACTGTTGCGATGATGGCCAAGGTGACCCGTTCAAAGGTCTAAGACTTAGTATTGTTCCTTAGCCTACATACTTCACAGTATTTGTGAACAACTACCAGTGTTGGGAGTAAAGCAATTACAGTAATGTATTGCTTTTTGCTGTAACGCAGTACAATCAGTGTCCTGCTTACCACTGCGCAGCTATACTGAAACTCTTTGAGGGCCTTCCTCAGGGGCACCTCAGTAGTAGTAATGATCGACCACAAGCTCATGATGCAACCAACAGCAGTAGGATCTTTTCATTAGACTTACCTGCCTAGTAAATACTTACAACTTTCAGACTCTACAGCCCTAGAATGTTCTGTCTTTCTGCTTAAATTTAAATTCTCAAAACTAAGCTATAAAAAAACCCAATAACATCACTATGACATCAGGATTGTTTCCTCATTGAAAAAGAGCAACAGAAGACATTTATATACAGGTTTAGAAGTACTAATCATGAATACTAAACTGACATGTTAAATGTCCATGAGATGTGGACCCTGAGTTAAGATGATAATAAACTAGTTTCTTCCTTCACCCTTGTCTCCACCAATAGCAATGTCCTTCTCTGAATGTGCTAAATCCTCTCACTCCAATCACACATTCCTTGAGTTATCTTTCCATGGATGTTGATGTTTATAAAGTTTAAGGTGAAGGAATACATGTCTGCATGGGTGCCTGTGCAGACATGTTTGCCAGTGTGTGTATCTATGCAGCCTTTCTCAAGCCCACAGGATGGGGGACTTCTGACTATGCAGGAAACAGGTGATCATCCACTTTCACATGGAAACTAGAGGCCCAGCAGTGGGGGACAGGTAAAGTTCAGGGTCAAGTGTTATGGGTCAGAGGTCTGGAGGAAGGTGGAGGCACACCACTGCTCACACGCGCTCCACTGGGACACTCTGATCACGTGATGGTCCATCTGATTCCTGCTTACAGGCAAAAACTAAAGCTCTGTAAACCTGTGGTGAGGACATCAAAGAAGTGGACTAGTGAAACTGTTGAGGACCTCCAGGCGTGTTTGGACTACAGTGACTGGGATGTTTTCAAGAAGGCTATTAACAATCTGGATGAGTTTACAGAGGCTGTGACGTCCTACATCAGGTTCTGTGAGGACAGCTGTATACCAACACGCACCAGGGTGAGTTATAACAATGACAAACCCTGCTTCACAGCTAAACTCAGACAGCTAAGGTTGGAAAAGGAGGAGGCATTTAGGAGTGGTGACCACGCCGGGTGCAGGGCGTTAAAGTACAGGTTTAGCAGGGAGGTGCGAGAAGCTAAACGATCGTACGCAGAGAGACTAAAGAACCAGTTCTCTGCAAACGATGCCACTTCTTTTTGTTATAGTGTACCGAGCACCTGGTCCGTACTCTGAATTCTTATCTGAATTTGCAGAGTTTTTGTGAACGTTAGTCCTTAAAACGGACAAAGTTATTATTGTAGGGGATTTTAATATTCATGTGGACGTAGAGAATGACAGCTTCAGTACTGCGTTTAGTACATGAAGCGGGTCGCGGAGTGCTGCAGCCGCAGTTCTGCCAACGTGGCTCTGAATTGTCACACGCTTTAGATGCTGCACAAAGGACTTAAACGTCACTTCCTGTGTCCCCGATGTGGTGCTATAGAGCACCCGGTTACTATACGTTATGTCCCAGTACAACAAATGTATGAACACATCGTGAAGAGCTTATTTATTGTTGCCAGTAGGTGGCGCTACAACTATAACTGAGTATTGGCATGTAGATGTGTTCGGGTCGGAGCATGCCATGGATACGCCATTAAAGGAAAACTCAGGAGCTTAATAACATAACATCATCAATGTGTTAAGGATTTTCTGAGAAAGTTTTGAAGTAGATATGGCCAACCTGAAAGAAGTGGTTCAACACAGCATACAAGTAGTGACTTCCTGTTTCCAGAAGGTGGTGCTATGACTATGAGTGAATATTGGCTTGTAGATGTGTCCAGGGCAAGATTCTTCTCAGATATCATGAGTTTGGTACAGATGTGAGCATGTACACTGATGTTACAACTTCTTGTCAGGGTTTGGTGGTGGGAGTCATACTGTAGGTTGAGGACCCAAATGCAGGACACAGGAGAGGATTAGGAACAGTTCTTCAGCTTTTTGTACAGTGGCAGAATCAAGTCCAACAAACAAGTAATCCAAAAAGAGAATCCAGAATACTAAATTCACATGAAGGCTGGGAACAGGCAGGGAACAAATAGGAGACAATCACACATGACAGAGCACGACAAGCTACAATGAACAAACAGAGAGTAAACAGGAACACAGGCAATACAAGGCTAACGAGCAGGAAAGGAATACACGTGAGACACATGAAGTGTAATCAAGACAGGACAGGAAACAAGCTGGATACAAACAGATGCAGACAACTTCAGACTAAGGCTATGTTCAGACTGCAGGCCTTAATGCTTAAAGGCAGGGTAGGTAAGTTTGAGAAACCAGCTGGATTTTGAAAGTATCCAACAGAGAAACTCCCACCCCCCCCCTTCTGGGCTCCTTCCAAAGCACGCCCCAAAACACATGAACGCGCGTTGCCGACAGCACAGGAGGACGAGGACAGTGTGACGAGCGGAGAGCAGCGGCTCATATCAGGGGTAAGAAAACATCTAACTTTATCATTATGAAAATAAACAACTAACCCGGCTGTTAGTACTCACTATCAAGCTAGCATGTTATTATGGATAGGTTTAAAAAGACCGAGTTTTAATCAGTAACGAGCTGGCTAGCTAACTGTTAGCAACAGGTAGCTGTGCTAACAGCTGTGGGAACATTGGGCAAAGCTAAAAACAGGCTGATACACATTTTCCCGTTTCCATCAGTTACACTACACGAATGTGTATTTCGTGTTAGACTCATAACATGTACATTGTTTTGCATGTTAGAGCTTTCATGGTGACAGCATTATTGTCTCTGAGGACTGCACCCCAGAGCCAAGCACAAACCAGGACAGGCCTGGGGTAGAGGCGAAGCAGAGGAGGGAGGGCTGCCGGGGTCCGATGAAGAAGAGGCAGGACAGGGAGGATGAGGTGCAACGAGGTGCACTTAGACACAGAGTCGTGATACTGAGTTGCTGTTTCTGGAAGATATGCAACTGTTATCCTGATCCACCAGAACAATACAGAGTTTAATCCTAGCAGGGTGGAAGATGTAATGTCACTAAATGCTACACAAATAATTCCCTCCACTGTGTGAATGAATACCTGTACATTGTTTTCTTTTTATGCCCAGGAGGGTAGAGAAAATACAAAGATATTTTCCCTGTTCTGGAGAATATTTTCATTCTTTTTAAATAAAACACTGAAAATGATAAATGCCTTTTCTTTACACTTCAATCAAGCAACTACATTTATGTCTTATGTCTCCAATAATGACATCCAAATGTGGTATAACATTTGTTTATTGATATTAAATACTAATAAAACTACAACCTATCACAAATAGATCATTTTTAAAACAATAAAAATAAGTATATACAGGAAGAGACAAGGTGTGTCAGGATGTATCTTGACTGATTATGACGACAGTTCAGACTTTACTCATAGCATCGTATCGCTGCTGTGGAGATGATTAAATATTTTTCACCTCTCTGACATGATTACCACATTGTAAAAATACCATATTACTTTTGTTTCATATTTTGCTGTATCTACCGACACAGTTGGGGCAGGGACACCTGACTGAACCCCATGTTGACAGGGATCACAGGTCTCCTGGTTTGCTTCTAGGCATCTCCTCAGTAGTAGACAACCGGAGGAGGAGGATGATGGCACTCTGGAGGTCTGCGATGTAACTGTAGTCCTTCTCCACCTTCAATGAGTACAATCTCCACTTCCTGGACTTTTTGTTGTACACCTTGCTGTACCTGATAATACAGAAAGGAGGATGCTTAGTGAAAGGTTTGTAACACCTGACATTATTCTCTTAGTAAACTATTTCCACATAAAATGCAATCAATAACAATAAATAAGCACCATCTATCTATATTCCTCATACGTTTAATATTTTTGACAGTATCACTTATAAATTGAGTATTGAGTAAATGCACAAGAGTACTCATAATGCAAAATACTGAACCTTGTCATCAGCTTTTCTCCTTGCTGGACTGTGGACACAGTGGTTGTAATCCAGGCCAGCCAGCATGGTCCGATCAGTGTACACTGGTGAGAAGTACAGATAAGACTACAAATCTGCAGGTGACCTGAGGGCACAGTAGAAATAAAACATACAGGATTTTTACTTCTGCTAAAATAAGTAATGGCATAACACCAGTTACAGTAAAAGGCACATAGTAGGTTTAGCTATGAACAATGTCAAACTATTAGGTAGCTTATATACCAGAAACAGATACTTGGGGACCTTTAGCCATCATTGTTTATGTACACTAACGTTGAAATGTTTCTCTTAACTACAAAACACAGCTACATCGTTTGTAAAAGAGTAACATACAGCCATACAACGCCTGCAGACACAAGACAATTACACAAACAGATTAGATACAAGGTGTAAACATAGTATAATAACCTAGATGGTGAATAACTAAATCTACACCTACATTGTCTTACCTAATATTAGCATTGGAAAACACAACTTGCTCTGCTGTTTTCCAGCTCACCTACAGCTAGATATAATTCATCGTCTACTCTGGCCTACACCAGCTTGCACTTGTAGCAACCGTTAGGGAGGGAGAGCGACAGTCAGCTAGCCAATCATTGCATTCGGTCCAAATGAAACGAGTGGCTGTGTTTACTGCAGCACTGAGAGGACTACAGACAGCCGATTTTTATACTCTCTTTTCAGGCCACCTAACTTTTTAATATGCATTGGTGTATGAAGACAGTTTCAACAAATATGACAAAAAGTGTTTCAGAAGCAACTTGCCTACCCTGCCTTTAATTCCGATTTTATCCCAGATCTGATTTTTTGTTTGACAGTTCACATTATTGTTTAAATGTGGCCCATATCAGACTCCAGTGTGTACTGTCCACAACCCACAGCAGGAGAATAACGACGTCACACTCAGGTAGGTAGGTAGGTATCACAATATAGCAAGTTATAGAGTGAAATGAGTTTTGTAACTCTTTTCTGCTACATAGCAGACAATAACATTAATATAGAATCAATTATAAAAATGGTAAACAGAAATAAACTATCATCAGTGGAGCAGTGCTGAGGATGAATTTGAGTTAAAAGTCTGATAGCTTGGGGGGGAAATGCGCTCTGCAGTTGGTGGTGTGGCAGCAGGAATTTCTATCTCTTCCCAGAAGGCAGCAGGGTGAGCAGGCTGTGGCTGGGTGGGTACTGTCCTTTAGTATCCTTTGGGCTCTGCGTAGGCACCTCACCTCACTGATATCACTGATGCTCGGGAGATGGGTACCAAGGATCTTCTGAGCAGTTTTAATCACCCGCTGCAGAGCCCTCCGGTCTTGGGCCGTGAACACGCCATCCCACTTGTGATGTTCCAGTCAGGATGCTATTGCTCTCTCCTCCTCTTGCTGCAAGAGCTTGGCGAATTTGGCCTTCTTAAGCGTCCTCAAGAACAACGCAACTGCCCCAAAAACTCACTCCCTCTCTCTTCTTCTCCACTATATCGGCACGGACACAAGTAGCGTGCACATAATTCAGAACAGACCTTGTGGATCGGTGGATTTCAAGTGTAAGAAAGGGAATTTGTGAGCTGATGATAGCAAGGTAGAGGAGGAAGAGAGCCAGTGTTTAATAATGGCTTTTTGAGAAGCTTTTTTGTTCACCGTGGCTGCTCTAGAGTGACGTCAAAATCAATTCTGACCGTCCAGACTCAGGCTGCATTTAAAAAGATCCAATCTGTATAAGATTTGGACCACATATGAAAGTGGCCAAATCCGAACTGGAAAAGATCAGATTCCATGTTACTTGGCAGGAAGACAGGAACATCAAGATGGCTACCGGACTGTATCGAAATACACCAAGGAAACAATTACACAGATTAAACAGACAGATACACAGACCAAGATGAATGTAAC
>NW_024040374.1:35683102-35703102 GCF_014851395.1 Micropterus salmoides
GCCTCGGCCACGAATGTACCATGGCGTCCAGACCCAACGGGGCTGGAGGAACGAGAGAAACCATAGCGGGCAGTGTCTATGGGGCCTAACTCTTCGCACAAGAGCTCCACCACTTCGGGGTGAAGTCTCCATTCCCCGGGCCTCAGCCCCTGCCTCGACAGCAGGTCTGCTCCCTGATTCTGCGTCCCGGGGAGATACATCGCCCTGAGCGATAGTAACCTCTGCTGGGACCACAGGAGGATCTGACGCGCCAGTCTGTCCAGAGGGCACGAGCGCAGACCGCCCTGGTGATTCAGATAGGCCACCACCGCTGTGGTGTTCTCTTCGGAACGAACCAGGACGTGGTGGCCTTGGAGATCGGGCAGGAAACTCCTTAGAGCCTGGAACACCGCTAACATCTCGAGACAGTTGATATGCCACTCGGATTGATGCACCTGCCAGGATCCCCTTGCAAAGTGGCCATCCATGAACGCGCCCCAGCCCGTGAGGGAGGCGTCTGTCGAAATAACCAGCCGGCGACAAGACCCTCCCAGCACGGGCCCCTGGGACAGGAACAAAGTTTCCTTCCAAACTGATAGGGAACGAAGACACATGCGCGTAACCCAAATCAGACGGAGAGGATTTCCCCTCGGGGAAAAACCCTTGTTCCTTAGCCACCACTGCAGGGGTCTCATGTGCAGCAGTCCAGATGGTATTACGCTGGACGCAGCCGCCAGGAGTCCCAACACTCGTTGAAAGTGTTTCATAGTGATGGCGTGGCCTAACTTCACCCCTTTCACGGCAGCCAATATGGTGTCGACACGTGCCGGAGACAATTGTGCCCGCATCGTTGTCGAATCCCATACAACCCCTAGGAACGTAGTCCATTGGGTGGGCGCCAGCACGCTCTTCTTTGCATTGAGCCTCAGCCCTAAACGCCGCAGATGAGCCAGAACGACATCTCGATGCCGAACGCCAACTCTCGAGACTGGGCTAGGATGAGCCAGTCGTCGATGAAGTTGAAATCCGGATGCCCTGGAGCCTCAGCGGGGCCAGTGCTGCATCCATACACTTGGTGAATGTGTGAGGGGAAGTGCCAGGCCGAATGGAAGAACCCGATACTGGTAAGCCACACCCCCGAAGGCGACATGTGGTCAGCCAGAAACAGCTGAGCATGTCCTAATAGAGTGCAGTAATTACATGAAGGAGTGTAATTGTTTAACATCAGTCCTCCATAAAGAAGGGAAAGCGCTTACTTAATCTCTTAGGAGATATATCTAAAAGTGTTAAAAACAAGGGGTTATTTTACCATATTTAATATGAGCATATTTATACCTCAGGTATAGGTGCGCATAGGTGAATAATTCCCTCTGACTATTCTGGACGACCACACTCCAGTCCGGTAGGTGGCGGTAAATGCACCTTAAGTTGGTTTGCCAACCGTCAGCTAAACTCTAAAAGAAGAAGAAGAAGAACAAAACCACACTCTTAACACAATCTAAGTCAACTTTGCTGATTTGTTTTGCTGCCGCCAAAGAATCAGCTGTGCTGTTGAAACTACCAGCATCATCAGAACCGAGCCGAGAGAAAACTCCGCTGGATTTCCTAAAAGGACTGACGCATCTACTCGCTACCAAAGCGGCACGTAAGAGGCTTCAGTATGTCTGGGCAGTTCCCTATAACTTTGTTATTGTAACTCGTACAAACTTCATTTGGTGAGTTTCTGTTAAGAAACTCCAAAGGGATATTTAAAGGCCGCCGTGTCTTGTGTGTTTTCCGTGCTATGCACGTTGTTGTGTCCGGTACCACTCTCTGGGCTGCGACTGCTTTGTTCCTATTACTGTGTGAAAACATATCAGTATTTTTTATCAAGCCAGGGAACACGGTTGCTGAATGAAAGTTCACTACCATCCCTCTCACTGATAAAGTTGTAGCTGAGTGTTTTCAAATGTAATAAGGATTTCTGGTGTTGGCTTCTTTCTGAGAACAGATACAATTGCACATTCTATCCAATCCAAAGCCAGCAACCGCTGCTGAATGAATCATTCACTGCTGGTGGCTGTAGGATAGACTGGTTTATTGTATATAGCTTTCTCTGTGCCTTTCTCTCCTCCTTCTGCTTACTAACCCCACATGCACACACCACGTGATCTCTGAAGCTAACCTGACCTGTGACCCACAGCGGGCTAGCATCAGAGGTCTCCAATATTTTTTTAGTTCAGGGTAGAGTGATTTTCCACCATCTCGATCTTGAAATCACATGGTTTGAACCGGCATCTTGATTCCAAAATCAGCTGGCCTCTAGCCCATTTTGAACCGGATCTGCGACCACCATCGTGGTTGGATCCACCACCCTCTTAGTCTCTCCCCCTCCTTTGTGTCACACACACACGCACACACATGCTTGCTGGATTGTTGTATGTTTTCATATGATTTGTTTATTGGCTTTATTTCATTTTGCTTAGAATAGTTAATAGTGATTTACTTGCTAAAGTTGTTGATCATTGATCTATGCTTGAGTTAAATAAATCCTATTATAATTTTAAGAAGTCGTTGCTTGTGATTAGTTGTCAATCAATCAATCAAAATTTATTCATAGAGCACTTTAACAGCAATCGCGAAGTTGCACAAAGTGCTGTACAAAGATTAAAAGCAACCATCAATTTACAGATTATCACATACATAATAATGTATACAGTTAAAAACACTAACAAATGTGTTCCTCCAAGTGTCATCCTCAAGGGTCAAAAGCCAGACGGAAGAGATGGGTTTTAAGACAAGTTTTAAAATCAGACGGTGAGGAAGCCTGTCTAATGGTAAGAGGAAGGGCATTCCACAGTTTCAGAGCTGCCACCGCAAAAGCACGGTCCCCTTTAAGTTTGCGACGAGATTTTGGCACTCTCAGCAGAAGTTTGTCAACTGACCTGAGTGAACAGGTAGGTGTTTAAGGATGAAGCAGCTCAGATAAGTAAGTGGGGGCAAGGCCATCCTAAATTGAATAGGTAGCCAATGGAGTGAGCGTAGAACTGGGGAGATGTGTTCATATTTACCTGTTCCCGTTAAAAGACGAGCTGCAGCGTTTTGCACCATCTGGAGACGGGTGAGAGACGATCCATTCATCCCCACAAAAAGTGCATTGCAGTAATCTAGTCTAGTGGTCACAAAGGCATGTATAATGGTCTCATAGTTCTGCTTAGAAAGAATCGGCTTCAACTTAGCCAGCTGTCTTAATTGAAAGAAACTAGATTTAACCACTAACCAGATTCATATCAGCATCAATTTTGACTCCTAGGTCAGTGATGGTTGGCGTGACATACTGAGCTAGGGGGCCTAGATCAAGGTGAGGAGGGGATCGTGTCCCAGGGGTGCCGTTAAAAACCATCACCTCCGTCTTATTTCATTAAAACTTAAGACGTTAAGGGCCATCCAAGCCTTTATGTCCTCTAGACATGCAAACAATGGTCTGAGAGTGTCATCCTTACTCAAAGGTACATAGATCTGGCTATCATCTACATAACAATGGAAAGAGATGCCATGTTTCGTAAGTATTGAGCCACACACTGAATGTCCTACCTTTCAAGCAGGATCGAAACCATCGCTCTAAACAAGAGACTAGAATTTCATGGTCCACAGTGTCAAAGGAAGCTGGTAAATCCAGAAGCACAAGGACCACACAGTCACCAGCATCTGTTGCTAAAAATATATCGTTAAAAACTTCTACGAGAGAAGTTTTGTTGCTGAGCATAGTTTTAAAACCAGATTGGAAGGTTTCAAGAATGTTGTGCTTATCCAGCACAGCTGTTAACTGATTGTCGACTACCTTTTCAAGGATTTTCGATAAAAAAGGGAGCTTGGAAATAGCTCTAAAATGTGCTGTTTTTTAATTTGTGGTTGCACAACTGCGTGCTTAAGATTTTCAGGAACCATTCCTGAAGTAAGGCTACTGTTCACAATTGTAAGTACAGATGGGCCAATGGTGGGAAAAACCTCTTTAAAGAGTGTGTGTGGGGGCATAAAGCGTCATTTGGTGAGCCTTAGGGTTTCAACTGCCCAACAATTTGTTTTAATGCAGACAGCGTATAACGGGTTCAAATTTAGTAAAAGAATCAGCAAAGAATGACAGATTGTAAGTTGAGGGTGTGATATGAGCTCTGATAGTATTGACTAGTATTGAAATTTAGAAATTGTTCACAGCCAGGATCTGAGATATCAACAGTTTGCTGGACGTTAAGAACAGAATCAATGGTTTTAAATAAAACATGAGGTTTGCCATAATGATTTCAGAAAAGTACTTTCTTTTAGCCTCTGTCAGGGTTGTTTGATATGGGTGCCAGCAGTCCCTTAATATTTAGAGAGAGCATGTAATTTGTCCTTCTTCCATTTGCACTCAGCTCTGCGGCATTCATGTCTGACAGTGCGAGCCTTGTCATCTAGCCAGGGCTCTTTTTTTTCCTTTGGGCTGTCTACATTTTAGTGGAGCGACTGTGTCCAACACCATTTGACAGGTGGAGTCAAACCATTTGCTGAAGCCATCTGGATCACTTCTCATAGAGTCCAGTAGGACACGTTTTTGGCTAAAGGTGGATGAGAATTTAACAGCAGTGGAGGGGCTAATAACTCTGCCTGTATTATGTGACCGTGTTCATGTGTAGGGCCAGTTACAGATTGTACAAGGTTAAAAGAGTAAATAAGGCTTAAAAGATCCTTGGCCATTGGTTTGTCCGGACAGCACACATGGATATTAAAATCACAGAAAATAAGGACACGGTCATATTTAGGTAGGATTTCTGCCAAGAAACCGGAAAAGTCATTTAAGAAATCCTTGTTATATTTGTAAGGCCGGTATATCACTGCACACAGCACAGTTTGGGAGCGACCCAGCTCGACCAGGCTCAGTTCAAAGCTAGTGTACTGGTGTAAAGACGATAACTGTCTACATTTATGGACATTCTTATAGATAGTTAATATTCCTCCACCTCAGCCCGATGTCCGCGGGGAGTTAAAGTAGCAGCAGTCATGTGGGAAGAGTTCAGATAAGAACTGACAATTGACTCACCAGCAGTCAACCAAGTCTCAGTCACAGTGAGGAAATCCAGTTCCCGGGATGTGAAGAAATCCTTTAGGATGAAAGTTTTGTTGGCTAGCAAACTAGTGTTGACTAAACCGAACCTGGCAGGAGCAGGCAGGTCTATGTTGCTGGTTGTACGAGAGACCCGACACAGAGGCCGCAGGTCCCATTGATTTGTCCTGCGCCCGCGGGGACGATAAGATCTGTGGCCGAGGGGATGCAGTAGTTCAAACGTGCTGATTACCGGTACCAGCCCGGCATTGGCAGGCTTCGGAAAGTCCCGAATCGTACGGTTGAGGGGACCGCATGATACTCCGACCCGGAGCAGTGTGCCAGGTATGTTTTTATCTTTATCATTTTCCCCCTACGTTTCCCCCTGCAGTGGTAACGTTTACACCAGGGATGCGTAAGCGTGTGTCGGTAGAGGTATGTTGGGATTCCCGATAGAAGCGGAGGTAAAGTTTTGTAATCATCGTGGTCAAACTTTATGTATACAAGCAGAGTGTTGGCAATTGGAGTAATCAGGGTTAGAAACAGCACAAGTATACACACACATAGCGATGACAGACGGCAAGCCGAAGACACTGGTGCCATCTTTTGATTGGAGGAAATGTGTATAAGGTTGTAGTAAGAGTTGGTTGCCACGGCCAGTGTACGGATTCACCCTTCTCTGTTTGCCATCTGTAGGTGGACAAACCTTCTTTTAGACTGATCATATTTGGCTCATATTTGGTTATTGGTCCCTGATTCCAGCGTGGTGCCCTTCATTTCCTGCATTCTTGTGAAATTTTCTGCACCAATTTCTTTCCTGCAATTCTGCATTAATTTTAATGAATGCAGTACGACTCTCAGGCATTATGTTGCTATTGTTTTTAAAGCTAGATATCATGCTACAAAAGTTTGAGAAACAGAGACGTTGACATTTATCTGTCTGGAAAAGGATATAAAGCCACAGTGAGAGCCATTATCCACAAATGGCAAAAACATGGAACAGTGGTGAACCCAGGAGTGGCCGGCCGACCAATATTACCCCAAGAGTGCAGTGACAACTCATCCAAGAGGTCACAAAAAAAAACCACAACAACATCCAAAGAACTGCAGGCTTCACTTGCCTCAGTTAAGGTCAGTGTTGATGACTCCACCATAAGAAAGAGACTGGGCAAATATGGCCTGCATGGCAGAGTTCTAAGACAAAAACCACTGCTGAGCAAAAAGAAAAAAGGCTCATCTCAGTTTTGCCAGAAAACATCTTGATGATCCCCAAGACTTGGGGAAATACTCTGTGGACTGACAAGACAAAAGTTGAATTTTTTTATAAGGTGTGTCCCATTACATCTGGCGTAAAAGTAACACAGCATTTCAGAAAAGGAACATGGTAGCAACAGTAAAATATGGTGGTGGTAGTGTAATGGTCTGGGGCTGGAAGACTTGCTGTGGTAAATGGAGCCACGAATTCTGCTGTCTACCAAAGAATCCTGAAGGAGAGTGTCCAGCCATCTGTTTGTGACCTCAAGCTGAAGCGCACTTGGGTTCTGCAGCAGGACAAGGATCCAGAACACACCAGCAAGTCCACCTCTGAATGGCTTAAGAAAAACAAAATGAAGACTTTGGAGTGGCCTAGTCAAAGTCCTGGCCTGAATCTGACTGAGATGTTGTGGCATGACCTTAAAAAAGAGGTTAAGGCTCAAACCCTCCAATGTGGCTGAATTACAACAATTCTGCCAAGATGTGTGGGCCAGAATTCCACCACAGCGCTGTAAAAGACTCACAGCCACTTATCGCAAACCCTTGATTGCAGTTGTTGCTGCTAAGGGGGCCCAACCAGTTATTAGGTTTAGGGGGGCAATCACTTTTTCACACAGGGCCATGTAGGTTTGGATTTTTTTTTTTTTAACTGCATTTTGTGTTTACTTCTGTTATCTTTGTCTAATATTTCAATTTGTTTGATGATCTGAAACATTTCAGTGTGACAAAAAAATAAGAAATCAAACACTTTTTCACACCACTGTATTTATGTATGTATATATATCCTGCTGGGGTTTTTGGTTATATTTTATTTTGTTAATTTCTTCATGTGTGCAGGTCAGACATCTGATAGTTCAATTAACACAGCAGGAACTGTGCACCTGTGTATGTCCTTCGGGTAATACTTCAGTAATACTACATTGCCAGACTGCTGTCAGACAGCAGGACTGCAGCCTCAGGGTCAAGTTAGAATAGTGTGAGTGGATTAGTGGTTGCAATTAATACATTTCCTTGAATGGTAACATATACAGTAATTATGACACTTTCAAGAGCCGTGATATTTTTTGTTACTTACGTATTCAGTCGGTCCTCTATTGTCTTCCCTGCTTTTTCTTGCTGTTTTAATACTGTGGCCGTGTTTCTTTCTTTCTTTTTTAATATGTGCTTATTATTATTATCGTAAACCTTTATTTGCTGTTTCTCACAGTGTACAGTATGCTGCACACGTCTATTCCACTTCAGCATCAATAAATCTGTGATCGACTGTGTGGTCTCTTGAAGAAAGCTGCTGATGTGCATTTATCTGAATTACTTACACCTGGCTTGACATAGGTGCTCCTCCTGAGGCTGGTTTGGCCTTTGTGAAACAGATAAAGAGAGGATGCGCAGAAAACACTAGGTCAAGTTATCCTGGATTTCTAAATTCTGCTTCTGTGAAACATCCCTGTGTTTCAGCAGGTTTTCTGCTCATGTTTAAAACTTTCTGCACATTCAGAATCTCTCCCATATATCTGTGTTCCCCTTCGAGGGAACTCGAACTGCGTCGGTTACGACACTATGGGAACGCCTCTAGGCGAAGCAGGTCTGAACGTGAATGAAATCACTCCAATCCTATTGGCTTGTTGCTAGAACGGTAAGGTGTGACGGAATAACCGGAGGAGTATAAAGCACACCTGTACACACTCATCATTAGCTTATGTTGTCGAAGAAAGCTCCAGTCTACAAGCAGCGAAATGTCTTACCCGAGGAAGAAGTCTACCAGCATGTCCGGCAATCAGAGGTACAGAAAGTGTGTTTTTCCTTGCCCTCGGTACATCACGGATGGAGATTCACATGAGATGTGTGTCTCATGTTTGGGGATGGAGCACGCCCGGGCAGCTCTCGAGGGGGCTGCCTGCGGCCATTGCGAAACCCTTTCCGTGCGGGTACTGAGGTCCCGCATGGCTCTCTTTTCTGAGGACGGCCGGATGTGTTCTCCCGTGGTGTGGGCCCTGCGGCCGCTGAGGCGGCCCGGCGGCTTCACTCATGGGGCTCACAGCGCGATCTGTCGGAGGATTTCGGGACGGCTGAGGCTTTTTCCCGACCTCACGCTGGCTCCGACGCTTCCTTCCTCGTTCGGGAGCCCGTTTCTCGGCTTCTCCCGCTCGCGGGTTGGATCCGGAGACGCTGCAGCAATCCGACTCCGAGGAGGTGGAGTGCTCGGCGTAATGGACGATGACTTCCGGGTGTCGGGGCAACGTCATCAGGCTGCGCCCGACTATGACGAGCTGCTGGAGGTGGTGACTAGAGCCGTGGCTAAGCTCGACATCGACTGGCCACAGGAGGAGCAGACACCACAGGCCAGTGGGAAGCTTGATGAAAGGTTTCTTAAGCACCACGCACCACCTCCACGCCGATCTCTGCCTTTTTTTCCTGATTTACATGATGAACTGAGTAAATCATGGGGCAGACCCTTCTCTACACGGCTTTCCACACCCCGATCACTTAATTACAGCAATGTGATGGGGGTTAGGGACCGTGGTTATGGGAGGATGCCTCGGGTGGAGGATGCGCTTGCGAGCTATCTCTCCCCTCAACTTGCGTCCTCCCTGGAGAAGCCGGCGTTACCCTCCAAGCCATGTCGCACCACATCCACTCGTGGGGAAGGCGTACATGGCAGCGGGCCAGGCAGGTGCGAGCTTGCACACCATGGCGGTGCTTCAAGCCTACCAAGCCGACCTGCTTCAGGAGATGGTTCAGAGGGGGGGTCCCTCTGAGGAAGATCTGGCGGAACTTCGCAGAACCACAGACCTGTCTCTCCGGGCCACCAAGGAAACGGCCCGCTCTATTGGTCGATCCATGTCGGTTCTGGTGGCCACGGAGCGTCACCTATGGCTCAACCTCGCGGGCATGTCAGAGAGGGACAAGAGCTGCCTCCTCGATGCACCGTGAGCACGGCGGGCCTCTTCGGTGACGCGGTGGACTCGGTGGTGGATCGGTTCCAGCACGTTAAGACGCAAGGCGAAGCGTTCCGCCAGTACCTCCCTCGCCGGTCTGCACCCCAGGCAGCTGAGGCTGCCGGGCGTAGATCCCTTCCCTCTACGAGCTCCTACCGAGAGGAGAGGAAGCAGAGTGTCGCTTCTCGGGGGCCCCCCCGAGGGGCTGGGGCAGCGAGGCGACGCTCTCAACCTCAGCCTTCTGTGAGACGCGATCTGAGGACCGTCATCCAGTCCCGACGGAGCTCAGGGAAGAGGTCCTGAAGACCAGGGTAGGGGAGGTTTTTCTCCCCTCCCGCACCCCCCCCACCCCCCCCGGAGGCCGACCGAGGTCCCCTCCGCCGTGGCAACAGGTGATGTTATCCCGCCGTTTACACGTTCAGGACGCACCTGCCACCAACGAGTCCGCACCGTACTGCCTGCCCCGAGGGTCTGTAGGCGGACGGCATCCCGACTCACCCACCGTGGATCTTCGGCGGCTCCCCCTGCCGTTCTGGGGCTTCAGGGGTCCACCAGAAGATCACACGAGACACCGACCACCAGCCCCGAGGGGTTGGTTCCGTTGGCAGACTTTGCAGACGCTTGGCGGAGCCTGATGAACATTTCTCCGTGGGTCCTGCGCACTGCCATAGATGGGTATCGACTACAGTTCAGAACCCGCCCTCCAAAATTCAACGGGTGGTTTGGACTGTGGTCCGCCCGGAGCAAGGTCCGGTGTTGGGACAGGAAGTTCAGACTCTGCTGAGGAAAGGGGCCGTGGAACGTGTCTCCCCCCCAGACAGAGACGCCGGCTTCTACAGTCGGTACTTCATAGTCCCCAAGAAGGACGGAGGGCTGCGCCCTATTTTGGATCTGCGGGTTCTAAACCGGTCTCTGAGGAGATTCAGGTTCAAGATGCTCACCATCCCCGCCATCGTGTCGCACATCCAATCCGAGGATTGGTTCGTCACGATAGATCTACAGGACGCCTATTTCCACGTCTCCATCCGTCCTTCTCACAGGAAGTTCCTGAGGTTCGCCTTCGGGGGTGTGGCTTACCAGTATCGGGTTCTTCCATTCGGCCTGGCACTTTCCCCTCGCACATTCACCAAGTGTATGGATGCAGCACTGGCCCCGCTGAGGCTCCGGGGCATCCGGATTCTCAACTACATCGACGACTGGCTCATCCTGGCCCAGTCTCGAGAGTTGGCGGTTCGGCATCGAGATGTCGTTCTGGCTCATCTGCGGCGTTTAGGGCTGAGGCTCAACGCAAAGAAGAGCGTGCTGGCCCCACCCAACGGACTACGTTCCTAGGGGTTATATGGGATTCAACAACGATGCGGGCACAATTGTCTCCGGCACGTGTCGACACCATATTGGCCGCCGTGAGAGGGGTGAAGTTAGGCCACGCCGTCACTATGAAACACTTTCAACGAGTGTTGGGTCTCCTGGCAGCTGCGTCCAGCGTAATACCATCTGGACTACTGCACATGAGACCCCTGCAGTGGTGGCTAAGGAACAAGGGTTTTTCCCCGAGGGGAAATCCTTCCATCTGATTTGGGTTACGCGCAAGTGTCTTCGTTCCCTATCAGTTTGGAAGGAAACTTGGTTCCTGTCCCAGGGGCCCGTGCTGGGAGGGTCTTGTCGCCGGCTGGTTATTTCGACAGACGCCTCCCTCACGGGCTGGGGCGCGGTCATGGACGGCCGCTTTGCAAGGGGATCCTGGCAGGTGCATCGATCCGAGTGGCATATCAACTGTCTCGAGATGTTGGCAGTGTTCCAGGCTCTAAGGAGTTTCCTGCCCGATCTCCAAGGCCACCACGTCCTGGTTCGTTCCGACAACACAGCGGTGGTGGCCTATCTGAATCACCAGGGCGGTCTGCGCTCGCGCCCTCTGGACAGACTGGCGCGTCAGATCCTCCTGTGGTCCCAGCAGAGGTTACTGTCGCTCAGGGCGATGTATCTCCCGGGGACGCAGAATCAGGGAGCAGACCTGCTGTCGAGGCAGGGGCTGAGGCCCGGGGAATGGAGACTTCACCCCGAAGTGGTGGAGCTCTTGTGCGAAGAGTTCGGCCCCATAGACGTGGATCTGTTTGCGTCTCAAGAGACTACGCACTGCCCGCTATGGTTTTCTCTCGTTCCTCCAGCCCCGTTGGGTCTGGACGCCATGGTACATTCGTGGCCGAGGCTACGTCTGTACGCTTTTCCCCAGTTGCTCTGCTCCCGGGGGTTCTGGAGCGGGTCCGCCAGGACAATGTCGGCCTACTGCTCGTAGCCCCGTTCTGGCCAACCCGGGTGTGGTTCTCGGACATCATGTCGCTCCTGGACGGCCCGCCGTGGCGGGTCCCTCTGAGGAGAGACCTGCTGTCCCAGGCGCAGGGCCGGGTTCTTCACCCTTGCCCCGCCATATGGCGACTATGGGTCTGGCCCCTGAGGGGGCACAGTACCTAGAGGCGGGTCTGACAGCCGGAGCGGTCGAGACCCTCCTGAGCTCCAGGGCCCCGTCCACACGGAGGATGTACGGCCTGAAGTGGAGTGTTTTCTCCACTTGGTGTAGGGAGCGGTCGGTGGACCCTGTTACCTGCCCGGTGGTTCAGGTACTTGAGTTCCTCCAGGACCGGTTCTCTGCTGGTCTTTCCCCTTCCACCCTCAAGGTGTACGTGGCAGCTATTTCCTCTTTCCACACCCCTCTGAGGGAGGGGTCCTTGGGGAAACTTCCCTTGGTTGTACGTTTCCTCCGTGGTGCCCGGAGGATGAGACCTGCGACTCGGTCCAAGGTTCCCCCTTGGGATCTGGCGGTGGTTCTTGGGGCGTTGGCTGAGGCCCCCTTCGAACCCCTAGAGTCAGCTGAGGCTAAGCACTTGACCCTCAAGATGGCCTTTCTCCTTGCTATCACCTCTCTGAGGAGGGTGGGGGATCTCCAAGCGCTTTCGGTTTCCCCGCAAAGCCTGGAGTTTGCCCCGGGGAATATTAGGGCTATCCTGCACCCTCGTCCAGGATACATCCCTAAAGTGCCTTCTTGTGCGGCAGGGTCCACGGTGCTGCAGGCATTTCATCCTCCACCTCATGTGACGGCGGAGGACGGGAGGCTTCATCTGCTCTGCCCGGTCAGAGCACTGAGTATTTACACTCTGAGGTCCTCCCGTTGGAGGAAGGCTGACCAGCTGCTAGTATGTTTTGGGTCCCCCAGGGCTGGGCTCCCTGCATCCAAACATACGATTAGCAACTGGATTGTTCAGACTATTTCCCTGGCCTATCAGGTGCGCGGTTTGCCTTCACCTGTGGCTGTGAGGGCTCATTCTACCAGAGGCATGGCGGCCTCTCGAGCCCTCCTTTCCGGGGCCTCTTTGCAGGATGTTTGTTTAGCGGCTGGCTGGGCCACTCCGCACACATTCATTCGGTTTTACAGTCTTGACCTTCCTTCGGCACCTGGCATTCGTGCGCTCTCCTCTTAGTCGTGCCACTTTATTGCACACAGGGCAGGCGGGGTTTTCGGCACGGTTTAGTGGGTATCTCGTTCCCATAGTGTCGTAACCGACGCAGTTCGAGTTCCCTCGAAGGGGAACGTCTCGGGTTACGTATGTAACCCTGGTTCCCCGAGAAGGGGAACGAGAGACTGCGTCGGCCCGCCGCACCTCTCTCCCCGCCTGAAGCGCCTGCTTCATAGTTTAAGCTAATGATGAGTGTGTACAGGTGTGCTTTATACTCCTCCGGTTATTCCGTCACACCTTACCGTTCTAGCAACAAGCCAATAGGATTGGAGTGATTTCATTCACGTTCAGACCTGCTTCGCCTAGAGGCGTTCCCATAGTGTCGTAACCGACGCAGTCTCTCGTTCCCCTTCTCGGGGAACCAGGGTTACATACGTAACCCGAGACGTTCTCTGACATGTCGAGAAGAAAGTGGTAATATTTGGAGAATAACGTCATCATTTAATTTGAATTCATAATATTTTTACTACCTGGCTTAATACTTGCTCTGCCTGCATTATTGCTTGGCTGATACAGTCAGACCATCTTACAGACACAGAACTGGATAAGACAAGCAGGTGGAAACTCTTATGATCAGGCAGAAATCTCACCACAAATCTACACACATGTTAACTTCAGCACTGCTGATAAAGTGTAGCTCACAGCCCCAAACAAAGTTGCGCCTCAGTTTTTACGTTTTCATATTGCAAAAATACCAGCTACCTTACTACTTTGTCACAATCTGGCTGCAATTTACAGTCGCTCACAGTGCGAGGTGGGTGCACTTGATTATTATCACGGCGTACACTGGTGTCGCATCAGCTAGGCGGAGATGATTTGTTTGAAAACTTTCTCTAGCAGCACCCCCTGACATTTTGCGCCCCAGGCAACTGCCTATGTCGCCTGTGCCACGGGCCGGCCCTGAGTCCACATGAACCAGGTTACATGTAAACATGGATCCTGTATAAACTGTTCTCTCCCAGTAACCTGATTTGTATTCATATAAACATGCTCACTTACATCGTAATTCAATATTGGCAAACTGTGTCAAATTTTAAAAATATAGTTCAGTTTAAATCTGAATTTTCAGTCAGCAAATGTCTCCCTAGTATTTTTTTTGAGTTCCAGAGAGGAAAATTTCATGACACAGACAAACCCCTGCCATGAGTTGCTTGATCTACCTGCTGTTTACCACAGCATAGCCAACTGGTCTAGCAGCAGCCTGTAGTCTGTTAGTGTATTTCTAATTGTAACATAGCAGTGTGCTGGGCCAGACAATTAATGGACTGCAGGACTCTATCCCTTCCTCTAACCACGGCTTTAACTCCCTGTCCTGTAACCATCAAACACTGCCACTGGTTTCCTACAAAGCTTTGGAGCGAGGGGAACATGAAAGAGAGTAGAGGAAGACAGCTGAGGTCCCCACTTCTCCTATGGATGTGGTAATAGTTAGGTAGGGCTAGAGGCTGCCGGTAATTGGTAGCTTGGTGTTTAAAGAGGGGTCCTTTAACTTAAATACCTCATGGGAGGTCTTTAATTTAAGCAACTAAATACGGCCCTCCCCCTCGCTCCAAGTGAGGATGGGTGTGTGTTCTGCACAAAAGTGTCCTAAGTGCACCACACATGCATGTAGTTCGACGTTATGCATTTTTGAGTCAGCACTTTGCTGACTCAAGCTTCTAGGCACACTTGCAACACACTTGCATCTGTGTGCAAACGCAAATACACACAAAACTGTGTCATTTGTGGTGCAAAGAAAAGTCTTGACAGTCCGGGGTCAAACAACAGGTTTACTGGAGTTGCCAAAAGTGTGTTTGAGGAGGGTGCATTAATGAGTGCATACAATCACCCTACTTTTAATTTCTTTTTGTTTGTTTTTTTACCATACATTTTCTTTGACTTGTTTTTTACTGCTTTAAAACACTCACTACCAGGGCTGGACTGGGACAAAAAATCAGCCCACGCATTTTTGGCCCTGGACACCCCTGACCAATTCACCATCCTTGCAGTCCCCTTAAATATGCTTACTGTAAGATTCCCCCAAACCACTATAAAGCTGAGCAGTAAGTGCCGTGGCTAAGTGTACCAGTGCAAGTGGATCCGTGTACCCATTCAGGTACAAGTAATTGTCAAAGAAATAAAGTGAACGTCCTCACAAAGATAGCAAAGCCTATGTCTGCACTTATCTGTTTGGACACACATTTATGTATATATGTTTGTCCTATGCAGTATACTTTAAAGGTACAAGATTGAGATATTGAGGGCTGTGTGTTTCAGTATGCAGTACAATGCAGTTCAGCACAGTCCAAAGGACCAAGTCCTTTGATCTTTCATCAGCTAATTTACATATTTACATCACCTAGGTAACCATCTGTGAACCAAAAATGTAATATTACTTGTCACCCTTGTCTATTAGCAGTGCATTGAACCAACCAAGTCCAATGGATTCCATAAGCTCTTGTGAGGAACCAGAACAAGATTTACTACATTTCTGGTGTAAAATGATGCATGAAGAGTAAAAATTGTGGTCAAGCCAGCGATTTAAAGGTTAAGTGTGTAAGATTTAGTGCCATCGTTATCTAAGACAGCAGATCACAAAATGAGGTTACTTTAGGTAAATATTAAGATTATATCATATTATTATTTAATTATTCAGCGAAACCATTTGTTATTGTGACTTGGCCACTGACAGATAACATGGAAAATGTAAGCCAAGAGTGTGAAACACTGTCACTGTTTCTGCATCACAGTCCATTATAAACCACATAATAGATGAAACATGTTAATTCTCTCTGTGATTATGGACCCTTGTCAAAACTGCCTGCCAGCAATATTATCTGGACCCCGCCAGATTATGGTGCTTTGATAGCGGCAAAAAATAAAAATTAATATTAAATACTTAGTCATGGCAGCAACAGTTCCTTACATAATCTCTTCCTCTTTAGTGGTTTTGCCTGCAAAATAAAAGGGCAAAAACATTTTTACGGAAATGCTTTATTCCGGGGCCCGAATTAAAAGCTTTTACTTTGAAAAATTCTAACCACATTAAAAAAGTCTGTAGCTTGCTTTATACACCTCTGAAAACGTGATTCCCCTAAATTTCCTCTGCCTGGAGATACTGGGGAAACGAAAAAGCAGCCGTAGGTTGATGGATACAAAGCAAACACCGGATCTCACACACTGCAACACATGCCTTATTGTTTGCATCTGAAACAGTCCTTCATTATCAAATTGTTGAAGACTGGGGGCAAAAAAATGTCCCAACATGGGATCCAAACACACAACCTTCTTGGTGAGAAACTTGCACTTTACCAACTGAGCTAACACCATTATACCTAGATAAAATATGTCTTATATTCTCACCCACCATCTAGTGGATAAATTGCTCCAATGCAAGTTATTTGCCGACCCAACACTAAAGTGTTGCCACAAAGTAACACTGGTGATCTTTTCCCCTTTTTGTTTTCTTGTGGTTAGTGGAAGTTACAGTCGCGAGGACAGGGAAAGTATAGATTCATGCAGCCACGGCGGACAGATCTGACACACGCCTCAAAAACTGCTACTTTGTTATGCCATTTGTCAAACTGAACCCTATAAACCATTGAGCTACATTTTAATTATTAAATATCATAGGCCATTACATACATTTATTATGATTTTTATAATTACTACTGATAATAATAATTAAAAAAAAGATTTAAGAAGGGGGTCTGGGGTCATTGAGGAAATGTCTTTATTTATATAAAAGGAAACGCAAATGCAGGTGACAATTCAAAAAATAAAAATATAGTGTAATATAGTGCTGTAAGGCTCTCAGGCATTCTGTATTGCTGTCAAATATGTTTCTCCTGTTTTTTATTTCATTTCCCTGCTGAGTCAACACACATGCAGGCATGACTGAAGTAACCTAAAGTCTTTAAATGTGCACGTTGCACCTTTTCACCTCAATGATAAATTAATTCAGTTATAAACCCCTGCACCTTGATAGCTCCTATGTTTCAGCAGCTTTTCTGCTCAAGTTCAAAACTTTCTTCACATTAAAAATCTCTCCCACATATCTGTGTTCTCTGACATTTGCAGAATAACAATTTAAGATATAATATTACGAGATATAATGAGAATTCCTTCTGGGACTGTACTGGATGAGACGAGCTCACTGCTCTTCATCAGAGGTAGAAAATCGAAACTGAAAACACTTGTGATCAGACAGAAATATTACCACACATCCACACACACACGTTCACTTCAGCACCTCTGATAAAGTTCAGCTCACAGCAGCTTCAGAGGGAATGAAGCATCCTGGAGCAGAGAGGCAGTCAAACAGAGCGAAGTGTCTCTGAGCGAGGGGACAGAGAGAAGCAAAGAATAAAAGGGCTCAGTCTAACTCTGGGGCCCCTAGTGCCTATGAACTGTTTAACAGCGCACATCCATACAGATGGACCCCAGACAGCATGGGGGCGTACCAAAAGGCACTGGAAAATCAAAACATACATGATTTAACTCATTTATTTCTGACTGAAACATTTCCCCAGAATAATTCTGGTGTAAATTCTGCTGTGGACAAAATCAATTCAACATTTCATCATTTGGCTTCATTGTCTAAATTAAAATCCTCCAAACCAAAACCTGCAAACAAATGAACAATAACAAATGGTTTGAGACTGAATGCAAAAACCTGAGGAAAACTTTAGGAAATTATCAAATGAAAAGGACCCAGATTACCACAACATACGCTGTCAATATGAGCCCACTCTGAAACAGTACACCCTAAAAACTACTAAAGAACAACACAGCAAGAAGCAGCTCTGTGAAATTGAGGAATCCCTAGAGTCCAACCAGTTCTGGGAGAAATGGAACAACCTAAACAAAACCCAGCAGGATGAATTGGCGATCCAAGATGGAAATACTTGGATTAATCACTTTAGTGAATTATACAGTAATATTGCAAAAAATTTTGATCAGTACAAGATATTCACGAAATGGAAAACTCTGGAGGGGTGATAAAAAACAACCAAAACCCTCTAGATTACCCAGTAACAGAACAAGAATTAACAGAAGTCATCCAGTCCCTAAAAGGAAAGAAGGCTTGTGGCGTTGATGGGAATCCTCAACAAAATGATCAAATAATCAGACCATAAAATCAGATTGGCTATACTAAAACTATTCAACACTATTCTAGCAACTGGAATTTTTCCAGACATCTGGAACAAAGGTTTAATAACCCCAATTCATAAATCCGGAGATAAATATGACCCAAATAACTACAGAAATATGTGTATCCAGTAACCTGGGAAAAATATTCTGCAACATCATTAACAAACGACTTGTCAACTTTCTTGATAACCACAATATTCTGCATAAATGCAAATTTGTTTCTTGCCAAATTGCAGCAAAATGGACCTCATATTTACCCTCCAGACCCTAATTGATCAAGAATCAAAGCATTAAGAAAATAAAGGTATATTCCTGTTTTGTTGACTTCCAAAAAGCCTTTGATTCCATCTGGCACGAGGGCCTTATTGATAGGCTACTTGAAAGTGGCATTGGAGGAAAAACATATGATTTGATTAAAAACATGTATACAAAAAGTGTGTGCAATAAAGACCAACCATTTTTTCCTCCTCTCCATGTCACTGGGAAACCATACATTCGTGCTCCTTTTTCTGACCGACTACAGCAGCACGCAGCACAATAAACCGTGATGTAGACAGTAAGACAGTACACAGGTACAAACCACTTAACATGTTGATTTCTGAGTTTATTGGAGATTCATTTAATTAATACATGACAATCATTGATAGTCATCGTCTGTTCAATCTTAAGTCATAAAGATTACATTAGTCACTAAGATCAATTAACCCTGGTACCATGGGATTACTAAAAGGAATGTTAGAAAGGTAAATCTACAAAACATTTTTTTTTTTAATGGTAACGTAACCACATACACGTGTCAGTGTACTGTACAAATATTGTAAATCAATGCATTTACTGTATAAATTACCAAAAATCGCTTAAAATCGCCGTTTTGTCGTTTCTCCCGCTCATTTTCAATCGCCTGCCTAGGACTTCCGGGAACTCTCTGCGGTCTCCATGAACCACGTGACGTTCAAGCATTTTGGACCCCCGCTGACACAACTCTCTCTCTATAGGGCTCTGCCACCTGGAGTACCGTTTAAGTGCTTTTCATAACGGAACGCAGCCCATGATGCTGATGACTGACTGCTGTACTTACCTTAGCATTTACATGTAATCAAAGAAAATGCACATTTAAGTCAGAGTTATTTATTACAGTAATGTCTCTACAGTGTTTTGGAGAAAAAAGGGGTTAGGGTTACTGCTGATTTCATTTTCAAAACCTTGTTTTGTGGGATTTATTTTATACTACAACTGAATGACAATATGTCCATATAACAAGTCCTTACATGAAAAAGTATCACAATAATTAGCTGCAGAAAAACAACAACAATCTTCAGAGAAGCCACCATTCCTTCTTAGTATAGTTTGTCCTCAATGGTCAGCTCACCCAAATGACAAAACATGTCCACGCACTCCTAACGACATACAAGATTTGAAATATCCACCAATGACATTTCTGACATTACTCAGTTCGCCACTTTCATTAGAACTGTTTATTCAGCAGAAAATACTCCACCTGTAGCATATGTGGAAGAAAAACACTGCTGTTGAGGTTTTTTAAGGAAACTAAATTTCTAAATCTTCTGCAAATGAACATAAAGCATTTATTAGAGATACCAAATAGAGCAAATGACAATTTTCTTCTGATTTGGGTGAACAGATCCTGAATGAAAACAAAGGTGTAAAACCTGTTAAATTTTTTTTGTTGCAATATTTAGCATACTACCTAATTGACCCTGTTGACATTTATTAAAGAGACATCCATTCACTTTAAACAGCACTGCCTTGCTACTTTTCTATTCTCAATTTTTAAGCATTTGTTCCAATTATTCTGCAGCTATCTTAACTGTCTGAGTCAGCCCTATTATCAGACTACACACTGACACTTCTACAGACTGATGAAAAAAACGTCAATTCTAAAACATTAGAAGTGAAATAATGAGTGCTGTGATCCATCTTTGTCATTAGAGAGTTAGTTCCAGCAAACCGTGGTGGAATTCTGTGCTGTTACTAATTTTGACTGTTCCATCCGCAAAGCAGATGCTTTCTGCTTGGACAAACTCATTCATGCTCTTGACAGAGCAGAGGTCAAAAACACTTCGCAGTCAAATGTGGTGGTATTTCATATTGTCGCAGGTGTTTCTGAGG
>NW_024040374.1:35703602-35743602 GCF_014851395.1 Micropterus salmoides
TGTGTAAAATAAATGGCTTTTACAAAGTGGGTGCGACAAGGAGATGTTTTCTCTTGAGTGAATGAAGTGCAAGCCTCAGGTATGTTCACTGTAAGGTACACTTCCAGGTTAGTTTTAGCTGGTGATAGAACAGCAGTGGATATGTTCAAGGAGTGTACATCAGTGTATCATGCCTTTAAACATAGCAAGCACAAAGTGATGAATAAAATATGTTAATTAATAAGTTAATTTTACAAATGAAGGCTTTCCTTTATGGTCAATTTTAGTTTAACATTTTTTAAACTCCACGATTTATGCAATGGGATTTAAAATGTAGCTATCACACACCAGCACCTTAATACAGACCGACATAAGCTGCACTGTGGTTCAGCACAACATGACTATAAGGTACACTAATTTAACTTTATGCTGAATTAAAGAAATTACCCAACAACAAATAAAAATATGTTTGTTATTTTGCAGACCATACAATGTTTGGCAACATAAAATTAGCAGATCTTAAATGGTGTATTGAAGTCTGTTCCCTGGTCGATAAATGTTTCCATGCCCGGGTGTGAGGGATTGGCTTGTCCGCTAAGGGGAGTGTTGCCTTGGAGTGGGGGAGGGGGAGGAGATGGAGAGAGGGGGAGGAGATGGAGAGAGGGGGAGAGAGAGAGGGAGGGAGAGATGGAGAGAGAGAGGGAGGCAGGGAGAGAGGAAGGGGAGATGGAGAGAGGGGGAGGGAGAGAGAGAGGGAGGGAAGGGGAGAGGGAAGAGGAGAGAGGGAGAGAGAGAGAGAGAGGGAGGGAGCGAGAGAGAGAGAGGGAGGGAGGGAGAGAGAGAGGGAGGGAGGGGAGCGTTCCCGCAGCAACAGGGAAGATGGCAGCTCACACATCTCTCACTCAGGTATAGATGCAGCAATTTACGACTCTACACTTTAATTTTAGGCTAAGATAATGAATAGAATGATATAGTATGTGTCATTCATGACATTGCATTTTGTTTTGCTTTAAAAAAAAAGAGCTCTCTTTGGAGTGCAGCTAGAAATGAGGCAGTCAGCTGGTCGAATAAGGCCTAACGTTAACGTTATTGCAGTACCGTTAGGTAGCGGACTTGTTAGCCTCAGCTGGTGCTAGCTAGCCGTGTAGCTGTTAACTTGCGACATAACTACACGTACTAATTACAAATTGAAACATAACGAGCAACGTGGGCACTGTATAGAAAGTTAGACCTGGGCAGGCCTGCGCACGGACGTGTAACAAAGCATCAGAAAGTCATAACGCTCAGTGCTTAAGCTAGCAAACCTTAGCTAGCCTAGCATTGATGCCAAGTAGTATGAGGATGGAAATACACATGCTCTTGTGGCTAGAATGCATGCTATAACATTACAGCACGCTAACCTGGGCTAAGCTTTCATTAAAGGTGCTTAGTGTTGGCTCAGTAGTCTTAACGTTCACTAGTGGCCAATTTAATGCTAAGGCTGGTGTGCACCCACGGTAGCGAGTGCCTTGCCTGCTGCGGTTGCGCAACAGTCATTAAATGACAATACAGTTGGTTTGCCATATCATTGTTATTGTGAGCAGAAGGGCATGGGAGTTCTTTCAACAAACCGAAATTCAAAGCTTATTTCAGCTGGTTGAAATACGCTGGTAATAGAAGCGTAACGTGAAATTTTAGAATACACTGCTTAAATGTTATCGGTGATTGTATCTGAAGGAACCTCACCTGTAGAGAGAAGTGCATGGGTTGATTTACAGTGCAAAACTGTTCTCTTTCTGCCACAGTTGTCAAGTGGGAACCCTGTATATGAGAACTTTTACAGACAGGTAAGACGATGACTCCAAGCATATTGCTTCTATACTGTAACATGGGCGCGCGCCTTGGGTCCCCGGCTCCTCCAGTCTGCATGACGAAGTGTCCTTGGGCAAAATACTGAACCCCAAATTGTGAGTGTATGAATGTTAGTATCGTTTTGATGAGTGGCACCTTGCATAGCATCCATTGCCATCAGTGTGTGAATGGGTGAATGTGACGTGCAGTGTAAAGGATTGAGTGGTGGGAAGACTAGTAAGGCCTATATAAATGCTTTCCATTTGCATTAATCCTTATTTATGCAAAACACGTGTGAAAAACAGGCCATTCCACCGAATGCGTGCCATTAGGTTGTCTTCCAAAATAAACTTCATTTTATTATGTTTTTTCAACACTGAATCTAATAACACACTCATTAAACTATTTCAAATATATATTGGTCACTATCAGGCAAATTTGTTTAACTTTTTTTTCTCAGTCCTGTTACCAAAACTCGTGTCATTTTAAAAGCAAGTTGTTTTTGTTTTTCCCTAACAAAAGTGTTTTTAAAGAAATTGTTGGTTACATGTTGTTGTATATTTGTGGCAAATTGTACTTTATATGCAAGTTTTTTTGTTGTTTTTTTAAATGCAACACCTTTTTTTGTTTTAAACGAGAGCACAACCTCAGGCTTATCAATGTTTTTATCATGTAATGTATTAAACAATTGGCTAAATGATTGGCCAAACTTACTTTAAAAAATAGTTGTTTATATTTCATTTTTATTAAAAACAAAAACAATTTAATAACATGAATGAGCTCTCGGTAACAGGAATGAGCACTGGGTAACAGGAAAGATAACAGGAATGGGCGCTGGGTAACAGGAAAGATAACAGAAATGAGCGCTGGGTAACAGGAAAGATAATAGGAATGAGCGTTGGGTAACAGTATGCAGAAATATTCAAATACACTAGGCAAAAATAACACATTTATAACAAATGCAAAAAACTTCATGGTACCAATGGATGAATTAGTTGATCTAGTTTCATATGACACTAGTATCATCACTCTTGAGGTAAAATAGAGCCCACCACAACCCATAAAAAATTGTAAAGACCCCCTCTGGGAATGCTGCTAAGGAGATGAAGAGAGTGTATTTGACTGACAGGACTGAAAGTAATAGGACTGAGCTTAAAGCATAGAATTAGCAAATACGTGAAATATAGTCACATGGTGTCCATGCTAATAGCATGAGGACACTGGGCACATTCTAGTTATTTACCACAAATTTGTATTTTTATATAACAAATATGTCTTTTGATCTTCCCAAGACCTTCAGAAGATGCAGATGATGCAACTTTCTCTTAAACATGGGACTGGTAGAATGTACCAAATTCTTTAGAGGGGGGGATATATTAGGGTAACAGGCCTGAGTGATAAAACAACTAAAATGTGTATTTTTACGCAAACATTATTACCTTTTTATGAAGAAAATATGTTTAAAGCATAGCTGGGATATGGGGTCACTCATCAGTGCAAGAAAAACAAGATTTCTGAAGGTATTTAAAGCCCCCCTCCAGCCAGTGTTAACAACCGTTTTTGGTTAAAGTCCTTTCTCAAACAGAGAATGGGGGTGTGGTTAATAGTCGGAAGTAATACATTACCATGACAACCAAAAACTGACCGGCTGGAGTGTTCACTAATGATATGATGCGTTAACATCGCTACACTGTAAAGTTTAGCACACTGTCAGGAGTAGCTATTACTTACCTATTAATGTGCAAGTATCAGCTGTTATCAATCATAGATGGTCCTGTCATGCACTGCACACGATAACTCCCACTATGTTTATGGCGCGCTTACTTTACCGCGGGGGGGGTATATTACTCTGTTGTAACTGTATGTAAAGACTACTGATACCATTTCCTCCGCTGATGCATTGGTGAAACGGCCGTAAGTAAAATGCATGTTGCAGACATAAGACGATGGCAGGTGAAAGTGCGACGTGTTTTCTGTCATCTGTCGTCCCAAGATGTCCAACCACTGATTACAAACACCGCACACACAGATGCCATAATGAAAATGAACAGCACACTAAACCAAGAGGAGGAAACTAAAAAATAAAATGAAGACCCTCTGTTAGCTAACTTTCTGCAATAACTATGCTAGCTAACTACACCTGGCTAACTACAACTTAGTTAACTTAGCTAACGTTAACTAAACTAGAAGGACCAACCGACTATCAGACACAGAGAGACATACTTACTGTAAGTTCTAAGTAAATTACATGATAAATTGGTTAGCTAAAAAAGATGTTTATCGCTTTGACGCTCTGACTTAACGAGGCGTGACGGCGTTATTTTTTTAATGAGGCATGACAGTGCGCCTGCGCAAGCTTGGAGATGACTTATGGAATTAGTATAGTCATACGTCACAACCCCGTTTTAACAACAAAGCAATTTTTGCAACTTTGAGCACAAAATTAAGCTGTGTGTCAAAAAATATTTGGCAAACTATGTGGGTAATCAGCATTGTAAGGAAATGACTCAGAAAAATATGAAATATCATAGAAATGTCAAAATACACTGGAGGGGGACTTTAATCATGATATTTCATGGTAGAGTATAGTTTTAGGGAGTGGGGAGAGGAAACAAATGCTATTTTTTAGTGTTCTAGGTAGTTTTTAGTTTTAGAGTAGAGTAGAATAATGTGCAGGACTCTTTGCTTAATAAGTTTTTAAAAGTAAATTTTCATGCATATTTATACATTTTATGTCGTGGGGACAGAAATGGCACAGATTCTGCGGAATAGCCCAAAAATGAAAGATTTAAATATGACATAATGCACTCAGACTATGACCTATGTGTTTGCTCCAAGGTGGATCCTGTGAATACAGGGAGAGTAGGACCAACAGAAGCTGCTTTGTTCCTGAAAAAGTCTGGACTTCCTGACATTACATTGGGAAAGGTAGGCAAAGGTTACACTGTTTGCTGTAAAGTGGCTGATGGTGCACTGTTACTCCACACAGAGCTGGAGAGGTGTGTTTGTTTCAAGGTGGTTGCAGCTTGTGGATCTTAATTGTTCTTATTGCAGTTGTGGATTGTCAGTGGACTGAAGGTCAACCTCTGGTCTGTGGTGTTGTCAGTCTGTGTTTGCTGTCAGCATTGTTGAAAAATGTCCAAAAGAGCAAACATGATCAAATCTGTAAAAAGGGACGGTACCAATTAGAACCGGTTATCTGCACACAAACATTACCTAAAGGGGCTCTGTGTCTTTTTTACAGAATATATGCCCTGATTGGTTTGTAGACCTTACTAATAATATTTGGGACATGGAGCAAATTGTAATCACAAATCCACTGTGGACGACCTGCTCAGCAGCAAACAGCAGACAGACACAGAGATTAGCTGGTGAACATAATGGAGCAGTTAGCAGCTGAAGAGGAAACCAAGCAAATATTGGACTTAGACTGTGTCCAAAATCACCAACTACCTCACTATATAGTGAGCTCACCATTTTGTAGTGCGGTCCGAATGTACAGTGAGAATTACAGTGGGGAGAACAAGTATTTGATACACTGCTGATTTTGCAGGTTTTCCTACTTACAAAGCATGTAGAGGTCTGTCATTTTATCATAGGTGCACTTCAACTGTGAGAGACGGAATCTAAAACAAAAATCCAGAAAGTCACATTGTATGATTACCCACTCATTACCTGTATTAACTGCACCTGTTTGAACTCGTTACCTGTATAAAAGACACCTGTCCACACACTCAATCAAACAGACTCCAACCTCTCCACAATGGCCAAGACCAGAGAGCTGTGTAAGGACATCAGGGATAAAATTGTAGACCTGCACAAGGCTGGGATGGCCTACAGGACAATAGGCAAGCAGCTTGGTGAGAAGGCAACAACTGTTGGCGCAATTATTAGAAAATGGAAGAAGTTCAAGATGACGGTCAGTCTCCCTCGATCTGGGGCTCCATGCAAGATCTCACCTCGTGGGGCATCAGTGATCATGAGGAAGGTGAGGGATCAGCCCAGAACTACACGGCAGGACCTGGTCAATGACCTGAAGAGAGCTGGGACCACAGTCTCAAAGAAAACCATTAGTAACACACTACGCCGTCATGGATTCAAATCCTGCAGCGCACGCAAGGTCCCCCTGCTCAAGCCAGCGCATGTCCAGGCCCGTGTGAAGTTTGCCAGTGACCATCTGGATGATCCAGAGGAGGAATGGGAGAAGGACATGTGGTCTGATGAGACAAAAATAGAGCTTTATGGTCTAAACTCTACTCGCCGTGTTTGGAGGAAGAATGTAAATGTAAATGCTCCGTACTTGTATAGCGCCTTTCTAGTCTTTTTGACCACTCAAAGCGCTTTTACACTACATCTGCATTCACCAGTCACACACATTCATACACTGAGCCTAAGTGCTCAAACGGAAACTAACATTCACACTCACTCATACACTGGCGGAATAGCCGCCAGGGTCAATTCGGGGTTCAGTATCAGCCCAAGGACACTTCGACCTGCTCTACCTCCTGAGCCACAGCCGCCCCTGAAGAAGAAGAGGGATGAGTACAACCCCAAGAACACAATCCCAACCGTGAAGCATGGAGGTGGAAACATCATTGTAGGAGCCATACACTGGGTTTGTTTGGGTTTTTATTGGGTTTCCTCTCTTTTCTTTGCACTGTAGTGTACATGCACGCGCATCGTCACGTCATCAGTTACTGTGGGTGTGACCGGGGGCGTGGTGTCTGTATTAATGTGTGTGTGTGTTCACCTGTGAGGAATCTTGGGTTGATCATGGCTGCAGGGTGAGCATGGGGAAGAACTTTCTGTTGACCGTTACCATCGTCGTCAACATCTTTCACTGATGTCTCTGAGGTACCTTTTGCACTACTTACAACATGCATCACTCAAAGTAAGTGATTGGTTTTCTATGTATGTGAAATAGCGTAATAAAGAGACTCAATATGTACGATGGTTCAGCGTGACGCGTCTTCAGTGTAAATCCTCATGTTTCAGCCTGCTGTGGCGTTTTAGTTGTTTTGGTAGGTCTGGTCTGTTTGTTTTACTGGTATACGCCGCAATATTGTGTCAACAGAAAGTTGTTGTTGCGCTGATTCAAACGTATTGTCGGGACTACACTGGATGCTTGCAATCGCTTTCCATGTTGTAAGCGATAGACAGCCAGCGCTTTAGGACTCACGTAAGCCCATTCATTCACAAATTGGCTGATTACTATGCTCATTTTGTCAAGCAGTCGTCTTTATCACAAGGTATAAAACATTGAACTTTGTGGATTGTCTGTTAAGGACCAATTGTATTCCCTGCTAGGCTCAGCGGTACTTTCGCATAAGGTGATTGTACTGTTTGTTTGTTTTGGGACTTTTTGTAGTATTTTGGTTCGTGCGTCAAGCGGGTGAAGCATTGCGCTTGGGAGTGCCGCCGTGGTTCTGGTTCTAAGACTGTCAGTCTGGTTCAAGACTATCGGTATTTAGGTACATAAATACCCACCGCTAGTATGCACAGAAGACTAGGGTTGAGTTAGTTTAGCTTCAGTGAATAAGTTAGAGGGAATCAAAGACAACACATTGTACCTTGTTCACAATGGTATGTGTCATGAAATATGATATAAGTCATTATGGGCGCTGTTTAGCATGTCATTAGCAGGTACTTTGCAGTTTTAACATTAGCAGATTATTGGATTATTTTGTAAATGAAAATGGAGTTGGATGGTTCCAGGTCAATTGAGAAAAGACAAACAAAACTTACACCCAAGGCTTTTGAATATAAATTGGAGCAGCTCCAAGAAGAACGTCAAGTAAAAGTAAGAAAAATTAAAGATGCAATAAAGAAATTAAAGACCTAATGAAAAGTGTTGGAAATGCTAAAAAAATACGGTCTTGTCTTGAAAGTTTGTCGAATTTGTTAACAGAAGCAAGTCATCTCCATGGCGTTGTTGTTCCTATGCTTCCACCTGAGGAACAAGAAAAACAAAATGGTTGGTTTTATAGTGTTGAAGAACATACAACTGCTTTTGTGGAGGAGACTAATAAATGGCTGCTGGAGGCGCCAGAGGCACCAGCAGAGGGCGTTGTTGCACCATGTTTAGGATCTGCTGTTTTCAGCGATAATGAGCTATGCATAGTCAAAACTGTGGAAAATGCAGAAGATGACGTTAGGCCAAGTGATAGTGTTTCCAATGTGGCATTGAGGTCAAAGAGATTCAGTACAGTAGTGAGTAAACCTCTGTCTACTACATCATCAGCCAGAATAAGAGCTGAGGCTGAGACTGCTGCCCTTATGGTTCGTCAAAAGCTGCTGAGTAAAAAGCATGCCCTGGAGGAACAGCAGGAACTGTTGAGGAGAAAGCAGGAGGTGCTGGAGATGGACATGGAGCTGGCAGCGTCTATGGCTAAAGTGAGTGTGTTCAAGGCTTCAGAAGGATCTTGCGTGTCTCATGTTTCTGTGAAATCAGATGGGATGAACTCTTATTTGAAAAGAGGGAAAAGTATACAGTTGAGCCATGAAGCTCCAATATTTGTGCCGGAATTCAACACTCAACCATTGGCTGCAGAGGCGATAGGGGAAATTTCGTTTCCAGGTGATGCTTCTGTGAGGTCCAAGACATACAACAAAAGCCAGTTGCCTGCTGTTGTGACCTCGGCCGGTCAGTCCACTTTGCATAGTCTGCCTGCTGCTGTGACTGGGGTTGATCAGCACACTTTGCCAGAAGGTGTTTCTCATCCATCTATTACTAACTTTCTGTATGGAGATGCACCTGTAACCGTGAATAATTCTGATCAGCGTTTTCTCACAGTTTTAGAAAGGCAAAATCAAATCACGTCTTTATTGGTTGGACAACAGTCACTTTTTCTCTTACCTAAGCGAGATCTACAAGTTTTTGATGGAGATCCACTGCAGTATCAAACCTTCATAAGAGGATTTGAACACAACATTGAGGCAAGAACGCAAAGTCAGACGGATTGTTTGTATTACCTCGAACAGTATACGAGAGGTCAGCCCAGGGATTTGATCCGAAGTTGTCAACATCTGCCTCCGTCCCATGGTTATAGTAAGGCAAAATCACTACTTCAGGAGCATTTTGGTGATCCATTTAAGGTAGCTTCTGCCTATATGGACAAGGTGCTTTCCTGGCCGATGCTTAAGGCCGAAGATGTCAAGGCTTTACGGGCCTACAGTTTATTGTTGCGGGAATGCTGCAACTCTATGGGAGCTTCTGCAAGTGATCTGAACGTACCTACGAATATGCAAATCATTGTGAAAAAACTGCCTTATAAGCTGAGAGATTATTGGAGAAGTGTGGCCTGCGATATTCATGAGAAGTCTCATCGCAGAGCTATGTTCTCAGATATTGTGAAGTTTGTTGAGAGGCAAGTCAAGATGGCGAGTGACCCTCTTTTTGGAAATATACAAGAGACATCTGCGAGTGGAAGAAATGAAGTAAAAATGGTCCGGTCTCAACCTCGTTCAAAAGCCAGAGGCAGTAGTTTCGCTACTACTGTAGCACCTGCTGAGAATAAGGTGGAGCCTGGGTTTAAAAGGGAGAAGAATTCACTAGCGAAAGTTTGTTTGTTTTGTGGGGCTGGGCATTTTAGATGTTTGTTTTAGTTTGGATAAAAGAACACAAGATGAGAAATTTCCTTTTTGAAGGAGAACCGTATGTGTTTTGGATGTCTGTGCGTCGGACACATGAGTAAAGACTGCCGAAAACGTATGACATGTAAAGTATGCAATAATAAGCATCCCACGTTGTTGCATATCTACCCCACAGCAAAACCAACGAGTCCGACTCAGGCCAATGGTGGCTTGAATATGGCCAGAGACGGTGCTGTGGTGTCTGTTCAGTCTAGTGGCTTGACTGGGGCCGGTAAGCAGGACTGTACGCTCTCTATCTTGCCTGTTCAAGTGAAATCTAAGAGGGGTCAGGAGATCTTGGTCACATATGCGTTTTTGGACCCAGGGAGTACCGCCTCGTTTTGTACAGAGCGACTCATGACTCGGCTCAATCTTACAGGGAAGAAGTTGGGAATTCTCCTTAGGACTATGGGACAAGAGAAAGTGGTAGACAGTTACAAGTTGTCAGACTTGGAAGTCGCCGGGCTGGACTCGAACAACTTCTGTGGCCTGTCTGAGATTTTTACTCAGCAGAACATGCCGGTTCATCGAGGTAACATTCCAAGCTCAAAAGACCTTCAAAGATGGCCGCACCTAAGACACATAAAAATACCAGAGATCAATTCTGATGTGGATCTTCTGATTGGCACTAACGTTCCTCAAGCTTTGGAGCCGTGGGAGGTGATTCGTGCAGAGAACGGGGGCCCTTATGCGATTAAGACCATCTTGGGTTGGACGGTGAATGGCCCGCTCCATGGAGATTGTCATATCAGTGAACAATGTTTGCAGCCTGACATCACAGTCAATCGGATCTCGGTGGCGAGGCTTGATGAGCTTTGGGAGAAGCAGTTGAAGGTAGATTTCCCTGAAACTCTGCAGGATGAACAACCTGGTCTGTCAGTGGAGGATAAGCGCTTCATTGAGTTGGTCTCAGAGTCTACTAAGCTCATTGATGGTCATTATAGTATTGGTTTGCCGGTGAAGCAAAGACACCTCAAAATGCCAAACAATAAGACAGTGGCACAACAGCGTGCATTGAGTCTTAAAAGACGTTTGAATAAGGATCCATCTTTTCGTTCCGATTACATCGCATTCATGTCTGAGATGTTGGTTAACGGCTATGCAGAGAGAGTTCCAACCGAGCAGTTGACCCGTTGTGATGGAAGGGTATGGTATATACCTCATCATGGGGTGTATCATTCTAAGAAGAAGAAACTGCGGGTAGTCTTTGATTGTGGAGTTACGTTTCAGGGGACATCGTTGAACTCACAGCTTCTTCAGGGACCAGATCTCACGAACTTGTTAGTGGGAGTGCTTACACGATTCCGTAAAGAACCTGTAGTGCTCATGGGAGATATTGAGGCCATGTATCATCAGGTCAGAGTGCCGGCTGAAGACTCTGATCTGTTAAGATTCTTGTGGTGGCCTGATGGAGATTGCAGTCGGGAGCTGGTGGAGTATAGAATGACGGTACACCTGTTTGGTGCTACTTCCTCTCCCAGTTGTGCCTGTTTTGCCCTGAGGAAGTGTGCTGAAGACAATCAAAAGTGCTTCAGTTCTAATGCAGTTAACACGGTCTTGCACCATTTCTACGTTGATGATTGTCTGGTGTCTGTTGGCTCTGAAGAGGAAGCAGTTTCTTTATGTCGAGAGCTTAGTGCCTTGTGTGCGGAGGTGGTTTTAAGCTCACAAAATGGGTTAGTAACCGACGCTCTGTTCTCGCTACTATTCCTCAGGATGAGCTCGCCAAGGAGGTGAAAGATCTGGATTTAAATAGTGACGCTCTGCCTGTAGAGTATGTTTTGGGTGTACAGTGGTGTGTCCAATCTGACTCATTCAAGTTTAAAATTACGCTTAAAACACACCCACTCACAAGAAGAGGAATCTTGTCTGTGACTAGTTCGATCTATGACCCTCTTGGTTTCTTGGCACCTGTTGTTTTGTCTGCCAAGAAAATCCTTCAAGACCTCTGTAGGAGACGTTTGGGATGGGACGAACCTTTGCCCTCTTCAGTGATTAGAGAATGGACGGCTTGGTTGGAAGAGCTTCATGAGCTTGAAAGTTGGGAAGTTAGTAGATGTTTAAAACCTGTGGACTTTGGTTTTCTTGTCTCTGCTCAACTTCATCACTTTGCAGACGCAAGTGAGGAAGGGTTTGGGACTGTGACTTACCTGTTGCTCCATGATGATAGCGGGCGAACTCACAGTGTATTCATAATGGGAAAGGCACGAGTAGCTCCTTTAAAACTTGTCACCATTCCTCGGATGGAGCTGACTGCCGCGGTGATGGCTAGCAGAATGGACAAGTTGTGGAGGAAGGAGTTGCAAATGGACCTTCAAGAGTCTGTCTTTTGGACAGACAGCACTTCTGTTTTGAAATACATAAACAACGAGACGTCCAGATTTAAAATCTTCGTATCAAACAGAGTGTCTGAAATATTGAAAATATCTAATGTATCCCAATGGAGGTACGTGAATACGTTAGCCAACCCTGCAGATCTAGCCTCCAGAGGCGTTAAAGTTCAGTTATTTCTAAAGACTGGTGCATGGCTCCGTGGTCCTGACTTCCTTCATGAGCCTGAGAGCAGTTGGCCCCAAATCCTGAGACCTTGGAAAATACTCTGATTGGAGACCCGGAGGTCAAGGCTGTGGTGGTGAATGCGGCTCAGGTTGAGCAGGTCAGTCCAGTGGAGAGGCTCATTGATTACTTTTCCTCCTGGTTCCGTCTTAAAAGGGCTGTTGGTTGGCTTCTCAAGTTTAAGACCTTACTTCTGTCTCTGGTGCGACATCGAAAGCTGCTGAGAGGAACCCTTTCTGAATCGGAACAAAGTGCTGAGCAGGTGGAAAAGGAGCTACAGGTCCAGATGAAAGGTTTTAAGGCTCAAGTGCCAAAGGATTTTCTGTCTATGGAGGATATGGTTGTAGCGTAGTCAAATATTATCTGTTTTTGTCAAAAAACAATGTTTCCGGAGGAACTGGCCAACTTGAAGAAAGGAGAGTGTGTAAGGAGGACGAGCCACCTCTACAAGCTCAACCCGATCCTGGATGGTGATCTCATTAGGGTTGGAGGACGGCTTAGTAGAGCAGCTATGCCAGTTGAAGCAAAACATCCAGTTGTACTGGCTAAAGATAAACACATCTCCAATCTTATTCTCTGTCATGTACACAAAGTAACAGGCCATGGTGGACGAAACCACATGCTTTCTCACCTACGTCAGAAATATTGGATTCCTGGTGCTTGCGCCGCCATCAGAAGGGTTTTGGCCAAGTGTGTCATCTGTTGTAGATTGTCCGCTTCACCTGGACATCAGAAAATGGCTGACCTTCCTTACAACAGAATAACTCCTGATGAGCCTCCTTTCAGTCGAGTTGGTTTGGACTGTTTTGGACCATTTGAAGTTAAACGTGGAAGAGCTGTGGTCAAGAGGTATGGGCTAATTTTTACGTGCTTAGCGATGCGAGCCATACATCTTGAAGTTCTGTCTTCTTTGGACACAGACTCCTTCATTAATGGTTTCAGAAGGTTTTTGGCGAGACGTGGTCAAGTTTTGGAAATCCATTCGGATAATGGCACTAACTTTGTGGGCGCTGAGCGTGAATTGAGGAACGCCATTGAGAATCTGAATCAGAACCTCATCAATGACATGCTGTTACAAAAGAATGTGAAATGGGTTTTTAATCCCCCAACAGCATCCCACCATGGAGGTGCTTGGGAAAGGCTAATTCGGTCAGTCCGTAAGGTGCTAAACTCTATTTTGAAGACTCAGACCCTGGATGAAGAAGGCTTGGTGACAGTGTTCTGTGAGGCTGAAGCTATTGTTAATAGCCGCCCTTTAACAAAGGCATCAACAGATCCTCAAGACTTGGAGGCATTGACTCCTAACCATCTTCTTCTGCTTAAGTTGCAACCTTCGTTGCCACCAGGATTGTTCGAGAAGGAGGATGTTTACAGTCGTCGTCGCTGGAAACAAGTGCAGTATATGTCGGATTTGTTCTGGAAGCGCTGGGTGAAGGAATATCTTCCTGGACTTCAGGAGCGCCAGAAGTGGAATACTGCCAAAAGAAACTTTGTCCCAGGAGATCTTGTGGTGCTAGTGGATGAGATGGCACCTCGTAATGCTTGGATTATAGGAAGAATTGTGGATACTGTTCCGGACAAAAATGGACTGGTGCGAAGTGTACGGATTAAAACTAAAACCAGCTATTTGACAAGGCCAATAACCAAAGTCTGCCTTCTGCAGGAAGCAGAGGAGCAGTGAAGATCCTTGGATATAGCAGACTTGAACTTTGGCATTAACAGGACCTTTAAGGGAATATTTCACTTTGCATTTCTAACTGGTGTTTGTCTCCCACAAGAGGGTTGTAGTGGTGGTCAATTATTACTATAAAATAATTGGGGGCCGGAATGTAGGAGCCATACACTGGGTTTGTTTGGGTTTTTATTGGGTTTCCTCTCTTTTCTTTGCACTGTAGTGTACATGCACGCGCATCGTCACGTCATCAGTTACTGTGGGTGTGACCGGGGGCGTGGTGTCTGTATTAATGTGTGTGTGTGTTCACCTGTGAGGAATCTTGGGTTGATCATGGCTGCAGGGTGAGCATGGGGAAGAACTTTCTGTTGACCGTTACCATCGTCGTCAACATCTTTCACTGATGTCTCTGAGGTACCTTTTGCACTACTTACAACATGCATCACTCAAAGTAAGTGATTGGTTTTCTATGTATGTGAAATAGCGTAATAAAGAGACTCAATATGTACGATGGTTCAGCGTGACGCGTCTTCAGTGTAAATCCTCATGTTTCAGCCTGCTGTGGCGTTTTAGTTGTTTTGGTGGGTCTGGTCTGTTTGTTTTACTGGTATACGCCGCAATAATCATTCTTTGGGGATGCTCTTCTGCAAAGGGGACAGGACGACTGCACCGTATTGAGGGGAGGATGGATGGGGCCATGTATCACGAGATCTTGGCCAACAACCTCCTTCCCTCAGTAAGAGCATTGAAGATGGGTCGTGGCTGGGTCTTCCAGCATGACAACGACCCGAAACACACAGCCAGGGCAACTGGCTCCGTAAGAAGCATCTCAAGGTCCTGGAGTGGCCTGGCCAGTCTCCAGACCTGAACCCAATAGAAAATCTTTGGAGGGAGCTGAAAGTCCGTATTGCTCAGCGACAGCCCCGAAACCTGAAGGATCTGGAGAAGGTCTGTAAGGAGGAGTGGGCCAAAATCCCTGCTGCAGTGTGTGCAAACCTGGTCAAGAACTACAGGAAACGAATGATCTCTGTAATTGCAAACAAAGGTTTCTGTACCAAATATTAAATTCTGCTTTTCTGATGTATCAAATACTTATGTCATGCAATAAAATGCAAATTAATTATTTAAAAATCATATAATGTGATTTTCTGGATTTTTGTTTTAGATTCCGTCTCTCACGGTTGAAGTGTACCTATGATAAAAAATTACAGACCTCTACATGTTTGCAAGTAGGAAAACCTGCAAAATCAGCAGTGTATCAAATACTTGTTCTCCCCACTGTATTATACCCTATATAGTCCGCTCAAACTATTCCAGAATGCAAGTAGTGTACAAACGATGGTCACTAACCAAGCCGTACAGACCACCATGCATTGTGCTGATAGAAAAAACACTCCACCAACCGATTGTCCAACAGCAATGACATACTGCTGGTGCCGAGATAATGACTGGAGTAAGTGCAAAATGTCCAAAAGTGTTTACATTTTGCGAGTGAGCTCACTATATAGTCCTCTACATACAACTCACTAGAGAGGGAATGAGTGGTGATTTCTGAGACAGCCTTGCATTCATCAGGTGGACACAAATATGCAAGTGAATTATAAAGGTTGTTCCTTGTCTATTGGATGTTTAATTTAATGAGCTGATAATATATCAGTGTTGCGTTTGCAGCTTTAAACTAGTGCAAAACTGCATTATTGTTATTTGTGAAGTTAAAGGCCAAGGTTTAAACTAACCATGCGCTGATGCAAAGCAGCTTGCAATGATATTATGATATTGGCTTGGTCTTTTTATCTTAAGATTAATGTTTTATTGTAAAAAGTGTACTATTTTTTATGATGTTAGTAGAAGGTGTCTTTGTTTCAGACAAGGCAGCCCACCTTCACTACAGTGCACCCGGAAAGAATTCACAGCGCTTCACTTTTTCCACATTTCTACCCCATAATCTTTACCTCATAATGACAATGAAAGAAAGTTTATTTTAAATCTTTACAAATTTATTAAAGTGAAAAACCAAAAAAACACTCAAAGTTGAGTTCAGCTGAGTTTCCACTGTTCATCCTTGAGATGTTTCTACAACTTGATTGGAGTCCATAAAATGGTAAATTCAGTTGATTGGACATGACTTGGAAAGGCACACCCCTGTCTATAGAAGGTCCCACAGTTAACAGTACATGTCAGAGCACAAACCAAGCCATGACGTCCAAGGAATTGTCTGTAGACCTCCAAGACAGGATTGTATCGCGGCACAGATCTGGGAAAGGGTTCATAAAATTTCTGCAGCATTGAAGGTCCCAATGAGCACAGTGGCCTCCGTCATCCATAAATGGAAGACGTTTGGAAACACCAGCACTCTCCCTAGAGCTGGCCGCCCGGCCAAACGGAGCAATCGGGGGAGAAGGACCTTAGTCAGGAAGGTGACCAAGAACCTGATGGTCACTCTGAGGGCCCGTGTCCACCACAGCATTTTTTGCCAGCTGAAAACGGCAGCTGCTCTTTTGAAAACGGCCAGCAGGGAGCGCTAGCGGGCATTTTTGAGGTGCAGCATTTTTTCTGACTGCTTTGGTTGCTATGATACATTTGTTGCAAGTAGTTCTAGCTAACTTATGTCAACACAGAGTAGAGTACTTGCTCTGGCCCTTGCTCTGTATGAAGAGAAGGCTGAAGCAGGTAGAGAGAGAGGACGGACTCACCGTATGTGGGTTCATGACATTTTGTGGGTGAGGAAACATCTTGGCAAGTACCACCGTTTAGTCCAAGAGCTGAGGTTAGATGAAGCCCGGTTCCAGGATAGTAACCGTTGCTACGGTGTAGTATTTGTCCCGCCCCTCCTCTACTGTGATTGGACAGCTGGGTAAAAAGTGACATTGACGTTTTTCCCAAAGTTGAACATTTTTCAACTCTCTCAGCTTGTAAAAACGTGGCGCTCCCATTGGAATGAGTTGAAAAGAGACGCTGGCGTCAGAAAAAAACGCTTTGGTGGACACGGGCCCTGACAGCATGTCTCTGTGGAGAATAACCATCTCTGCAGCACAACACCCATCAGGCCTGTATGTTAGAGGGGCCAGATGGAAGCCACTCCTCAGTAAAAGGCACATGACAGCCTGCCTGGAGTTTGCCAAAAGGCACCTGAAGGACTCTCAGACCATGAGAAACAAAATTCTCTGGTCTGATGAAACAAAGATTGAACTCTTTGGCCTGAATGGCAAGCGTCATGTCTGGAGGAAACCAGACACCGCTCATCACCTGGCCAATACCATTCCTACAGTGAAGCATGTTGGTGGCAGCATCATGCTGTGGGGATGTTTTTCAGCGGCAGGAACTGGGAGACTAGTCAGGATCGAGGGAAAGATGAATGCAGCAATGTACAGAGACATCCATGATAACCTGCTCCGGAGCGCTCTGAACTTCAGACTGGGAAAATGGTTCATCTTCCAACAGGACAATGACCCTAAGCACATAGCCAAGGTAACAAAGGAGTGTCTACAGGACAACTCTGTGAATGTCCGTGAGTATTAGGGCTGAACGATTTTGTAACATAACAAAATGTGGGAAAAGTGAAGCGCTGTGAATACTTCCTGGATATATATATGTCCTGTACATGATACTGCAGGAAGTCCTGAGGTCCAAAGCAAAATATTGGCAAAGCTTAGTGGGTCCTGATAATAAGTAAATTGGCAAGGAACACCCTGAAAGAACAATACACTGAAGGCCTCAGTTTTCAAGTGAAGTAGTTTGCATGACGCGTTTCCTGACCATATCTAAAGGCAAATCTGTTTATTTATATAAGTGTATAAGCGCATAACATGTAACAAAATAAAATAAAAAGTAGCATGGGCACAGTAAAAAAACAGTGGGAAAAAGTGTGGCAGACAATAGTGGACTGACTGAATGTATAAGTAGCTACAAAAATCCTTGCTTTTAACTGAACCTGTCATGATTATTAGGGTGGGAATCACAGGGTACCTTACGATACACGATATATGGTTCATGATAATGATAATATCACGATACAGCAATTCTGTGATAATCGATATATCGTTAGACAATCCTATAATGATACATCATGATATCTGTCTAACTATAAATACAAAAAGCCTGTGAAATAGTTTTCTGTATTTGCTGCAAATCCAAACTGTTAGAAAACAGCACAATTCTACAGCACACTCTTTTCTGTCTGTAAATTAAAATGACAGAACTTAGAGCAACTATGAAAACTTAATATAATAAACATTTCTTTAAGGCACATAAAAATGCAAATTTATGGAATTTTTTGCTAAAAATACAAATTGCTTTGTACTACCTAAGTGTAATATGTACATCACATTATACTGATAACAGTTCGGTGACGCAGCATTGTGCTGCCCTTTCTCCACCTAGTGGTAGCTGTATTTTTAGGCCACTGGAAATTTTGGGTTTGAGTTTTGACCCTTTGGGGATGCAGTAGCTAGTCAGTGTGGAGTGCTGAAGTAGCAGAAAAGCAGATTAAGCCAGTGAAGTTAGCAGCGTTTTTTTATTTCACTCAAAGCTCAGGAAACATATGTACTTGCAGAGTATGTCACTCAGGATGTTAAGCATGTGAAGCGAAACATGTAGCTTATGTTAAGATTATATTATCACGATTGCGATGCTAATGTACGTTAGCATGTTAATGGAGATTCCCATTATATATGAGCTAACCATCAAAGTGCTTTTTAAAAATTTTATGTATCGATATGATGGGCTGGAATATCGATACAGTATGATGGAAAAATGTATAATGACAATTATAACACTATATCATGAGTTAAAAGTGAGCAGAGGACGTTAATATGTCACTCAAGAAATGTATTGCATACATTGAATGGCAGGCGAGAGAGAGAAAGGGTTCTTCAACAAGCCTCAGTTTAGCTGGAAATTTACAGTGTAAGTTGATTACTTACACAAGATTAAAGCGGAGATTCCATGTGTAACACCCCATAATAACCCATAATTAAACGTGGCTCTCTTCCTCCTTTACATTGCTATGATCAGCTCACAAATTCCCTTTCTTACACCTGAAATTCACTGGACCGCAAGCTCTCTATTGAGTTACGTACATGCTACCTGTCTGAGGGGTCGCAGTAGAGTGAGAGAGAGAGAGAGAGAGAGAGAGAGAGAGAGAGAGAGAGAGGGATTGAAATAATAAAAACACTGAAGTTCACAGACCCGAAGTAAACACTAAAACATAAACTAAGGCATAGGACTAACAACTAAGTTACAGAGCTAAAACGCAGGACTAAGAACTAAGATAAGAGACAAGATAGATACTAAGTAAAGTAAATATGCGAATGAACAAAATAATAAACTAGGCTAGGAGATGGTTCTCATGGAATTCCCATTACAGCTACAAAACACAAAACCCCAAAACATGACAAGATCAAATAAAACTTACAGAATCACAGAACCCAAAACTCAACCCATGAAAACAGACTAAAACAGGAAAACATGAACACAAAACCACAGTCCTAACAATATTTAGAATACCTTAAACACTATTGTTTAACTGCTCTTAAATGTTAGCACTCCTCCACTGATAAACGGCATTAGCCAGCTTTGTAGCTAATTTAGCGTTAGCTGCTGTAAGTGATGTTAAAGAATATTTAGAAGTAATGAACTAGGGAGAAATGAGAGGACCGTTCGCTCGAACTGTTTCAGAAATACATCAATCACGTTTGCCGGCAGCATAGCCTCTAAACATCCTGCTGTGACCATGGAGAGGGCAGTGAAAAACAGGAGGGTTAGCAAGTCTGGTATGAATGTTTTCAGGAGAGGAGAAGTATGTTGAGACCATACCAAGATACCATGACATAATGCAGTTTTAAAAAACTTTTTGATAGTTATAAATAGTACTTAAAGTAAATAGTGTATAGATAGTGGATGCCATCAAATCAAAACTATAAAAAAATACAAATATACTACTACTACTAATAATAATAATAAACAGGCAAAAATTATATATGTATATTTTTGTCATGGTAGTAATAGTTTTTACCTTACATATAATCTGCCACAGTGACTACTTTCTACTATGTAGCATGTTCACATCTTGCGTATCCCTTTACCAGCACTGTTAATTCTAGCCAAAGCTACGAGAAACCATTTCTCAACCACCATCTGCTCTAAAACATGTCATCTATGATACAGTGACCCTGATAAAAACACTGCTCTTGAAGGCATCTAATATTACTATAATATTATTGTGAGGGAGGAGCAAGTCTGGTATGAATGTTTTCAGGAGAGGAGAAGTGATGAGGACTGTGATATTATGTGAACAATACAGTGAACACTGATTGTGAGAGCTACCAGGAGCTACTCTCCGGAGCTCGGTACACTCTGATCAGCTGATGTTTTCTTCTGTGGTGCAGCAGTGTTGTTAACAAAGGAGCTGCAGAGCGCCCTCTGGTGGGCCAACTATGCAACACACATGCCATGAGGGAAGGATCCGACTCGTTTCTTTTTTAATAGTCATAAATTGTCTGCCGATGCAGATTTATCTGCAAGTAGCTTATATCAGCGGATAATATTATACAACAATATATTGGTTGGGCTCTAATATTTTTACTTACGTATTCAGTTGGTTATTCAGTTCAAGTGTCTGCCCCGCTTTTTCTTGCTGTTTTAATACTGTGGCCGTGTTTCTTTCTTTCTTTTTTAATATGTGCTTATTATTTATTATCGTAAACCTTTATTTGCTGTTTCTCACAGTGTACAGTATGCTGCACACGTCTATTCCACTTCAGCATCAATAAATCTGTGATCGACTGTGTGGTCTCTTGAAGAAAGCTGCTGATGTGCATTTATCTGAATTACTTACACCTGGCTTGACATAGGTGCTCCTCCTGAGGCTGGTTTGGCCTTTGTGAAACCGATAAAGAGAGGATGCGCGGAAAACACTAGGTCAAGTTATCCTGGATTTCTAAATTCTGCTTCTGTGAAACATCCCTCTGGTGCGATCGCTCCGCTTGCGGTGACGTTTGTTCCGGCTGGTCTGGCTTGGTGGTCGGGAGAGGAACTATCCTATTGACATAGGTGGCATTGATCTTTTCAAGGTCTGATGCACTTAATCCATTTCCTGCGCTTCCTTTTCTGACATTATGAGCCCAAATAGCCCAAACCTATCTCCTGTATTGCTTGTCAAATTATATTTTTATATAGTAAGCATCCAAACAGGTCAAGGAGTTGGAATGAATAAAATTATTTAATATTATTTAGATTATTTTTGGGGGCTTTTTGCCTTTATTTTACACTGGCTTCCTGTATGTCACAGAATTGATTTCAAAATCCTGCCGTTAGTTTATAAAGGACTAAATGGTTTAGGGCCTTCTGCTTCATTATGAACCATCCAGACCTCTCAGGTTGTCTGGGATCAGGTCTGCTTTCTGTCCCCCTCGTCAAACCTAAACATGGAGAAGCAGCGTTCAGTTATTATGCTCTGTATATCTGGAACAAACTCCCAGATAACTGCAGGTCTGCTGAAACAGTCAGTTCTTTTAAATTAAGACTGAAGACTTTTCTTTTTTCCACTGCTTTTTATTAAATTAAATTAAAGCCATAGATTGGTACCTTTCACTGCACTGTAACGTATAAACAGATAAGCCTACGTGCAATGAGAACATTTATTTATGAGCAGTGTGCCAGTAACTTTTAATAAACAACAACCTACCGTAACCCCACTCCCCGCCCTGCCGCTAATCGTTAAAAACATAGTCTACTCGCCGGTCGCTCTGTGACAGAGACAGAGAGACATCGGCAGTAGCTGAGGCAGTAAGACAGAAGAACACTGGGAGAAGATAAGGAAGGTTTGGGTTTGGCTCGCTGGCCATTTAATGTTTGCAGTATCGTTGCCTTTTGTTGTTCAGCATGTTCAACTTTTCAACTAATCGATTACGACCAATCGCAGGCTGGATGGGGCAGGATATTAAAAGTCTGACATGCAGACTTTAGAATGTTGAACAATCTGAATATTGACAAGTTAGTACTCAGCATTAACAAATTAAAAAACAACCGACAGAAATTAATCTGCTGTAACTGGATTTAATATTCAACTAGTGTTATAATGAATATAGTAATTCATATATTCTTGTTATAGGCTACTAACAGTATACTTTTAACTGAACATTATACTCTTTATTTAATGTTATAATATTATACTAATACACTTGTGTATACTAGTTCCTCCTCCAGGTTATGGATAGAGTTTCTGCAGTGGACAGATGTAAATTTAGCCAGAGCCACAGTGCCAGTGTGCCAGTATTTGCTCCTTCTAGCTGCCTCCTCCTGAGAGCAACATTCTGTTTTACATCTGTTTTACTAGTTATTGTTAAAAATAATGTTTATCATTTAACTTTGTTCAAGTTGAGAAATTCAAAATGTCAGTATTTAGTGCATTTGCCTTGATAATCAAGCAAGTAGACTCTTAGTACCATTTGTTCAATTATAATCGAATTGCAATCGCAAATCGCAATATTGTCCACCATAAACACAATATGACTTTTTCTCCAAATCGGGAAGCCTTAGTTCAAACTAAGTAGCTTCATTAGCCAAGCCAGGAGCATGACTTTTCACAGTAGTTCAGTTTACATGGCATGCTTTTAGAGAACGCACAGAAGGGAATGGCAAAAACCAGAACATATTTTCTAATGTGATGCATTTCTGTGTGAAACTGAAAATACATCACATTTCAGAAAATAAAGATCAAATCCATTAGATGTGATTGATTTAGAAGTGGTCGTGGCTTAGGGAACGTGGAAATGTGATACAAAGTTGTAGAGGGATGTGGATTTAGGGGGGAAAAAAAAATAAAAAATGGAGCTAGGGAGCTGCAGAGGACCTTCACATACAAAAGTATTCCTGTGTTTAACAGGACATGTATTAAGCATATAATAAAAGATAAAGAAACAATTAATACATGGACCAGAGTAGGACTTTTTAGTTTTCATTTCACTGTGTCTTTAAAGCTGTGTGTTTGTGTCTTGTGTTTCAGATCTGGGATTTGGCTGATCCCGATGGCAAAGGCTATTTGGACAAACAGGTAGGGAACTGACTTTTTGGTGTTGAAATAACTAGTAGGTAAAAAAAAGTTTTGGAATCTGTGCAGTACATGGCTTTAGCCCAGCTTTAAAAATACCTTTAACTTGTGTAGGCAGAGAATATTTTCTTTTTCATATACAGTGGGGAGAACAAGTATTTGATACACTGCTGATTTTGCAGGTTTTCCTACTTACAAAGCATGTAGAGGTCTGTAACTTTTATCATAGGTACACTTCAACTGTGAGAGACAGAATCTAAAAATCCAGAAAATCACATTGTATGATTTTTAATTAATTCATTTGCATTTTATTGCATGACATAAGTATTTCACCTACCAACCAGTAAGAATTCCGGCTCTCACAGACCTGTTAGTTCTCCTTTAAGAAGCCCTCCTGTTCTCCACTCATTACCTGTATTAACTGCACCTGTTTGAACTCGTTACCTGTATAAAAGACACCTGTCCACACACTCAATCAAACAGACTCCAACCTCTCCACAATGGCCAAGACCAGAGAGCTGTGTAAGGACATCAGGGATAAAATTGTAGACCTGCACAAGGCTGGGATGGCCTACAGGACAATAGGCAAGCAGCTTGGTGAGAAGGCAACAACTGTTGGCGCAATTATTAGAAAATGGAAGAAGTTCAAGATGACGGTCAATCTCCCTCGATCTGGGGCTCCATGCAAGATCTCACCTCGTGGGGCATCAGTGATCATGAGGAAGGTGAGGGATCAGCCCAGAACTACACGGCAGGACCTGGTCAATGACCTGAAGAGAGCTGGGACCACAGTCTCAAAGAAAACCATTAGTAACACACTACGCCGTCATAGATTCAAATCCTGCAGCGCACGCAAGGTCCCCCTGCTCAAGCCAGCGCATGTCCAGGCCCGTGTGAAGTTTGCCAGTGACCATCTGGATGATCCAGAGGAGGAATGGGAGAAGGACATGTGGTCTGATGAGACAAAAATAGAGCTTTATGGTCTAAACTCCACTCGCCGTGTTTGAACACTATCCCAACCGTGAAGCATGGAGGTGGAAACATCATTCTTTGGGGATGCTCTTCTGCAAAGGGGACAGGACGACTGCACCGTATTGAGGGGAGGATGGATGGGGCCATGTATCACGAGATCTTGGCCAACAACCTCCTTCCCTCAGTAAGAGCATTGAAGATGGGTCGTGGCTGGGTCTTCCAGCATGACAACGACCCGAAACACACAGCCAGGGCAACTGGCTCCGTAAGAAGCATCTCAAGGTCCTGGAGTGGCCTGGCCAGTCTCCAGACCTAAACCCAATAGAAAATCTTTGGAGGGAGCTGAAAGTCCGTATTGCCCAGCGACAGCCCCGAAATCTGAAGGATCTGGAGAAGGTCTGTAAGGAGGAGTGGGCCAAAATCCCTGCTGCAGTGTGTGCAAACCTGGTCAAGAACTACAGGAAACGAATGATCTCTGTAATTGCAAACAAAGGTTTCTGTACCAAATATTAAATTCTGCTTTTCTGATGTATCAAATACTTGTCATGCAGTAAAATGCAAATTAATTATTTAAAAATCATATAATGTGATTTTCTGGATTTTTGTTTTAGATTCCGTCTCTCACGGTTGAAGTGTACCTATGATTAAAAAATTACAGACCTCTACATGTTTGCAAGTAGGAAAACCTGCAAAATCAGCAGTGTATCAAATACTTGTATTTACAATACAGTATTTGAGATATATATATATATATATATATATATATATATATAAATTTTTTATTTGAACTATCTCCAGTAAATACAATATGTATTACAAGAGTTGTTTTTCTCTCAGGGATTTTTCGTAGCTCTGCGCCTGGTGGCCTGTGCTCAGAGCGGGCAGGAAGTCAGTCTGTCAAGCCTCAATCTCACAGTCCCTCCCCCAAAGTTTGTGAGTATGACTTCATCATTAAAGCTTGAATCCACTGTTTTTTTCCTTCAGAATATTGGAATTTATATGAATAAAATTAATTTTTAATCAATTACTGTCATTTTTGTGTTAACTGTATTATATTGTTAAACCTTGAATCAAAACTTCGGCATGAGAGAAGATGTGTGAATCCAGTGTGGATGTTGTGACAGTGCTATGACAGCCTTTGTTTGTCTGATTTCAGAAGGACACCAGCAGTCCCTCTCTAAGCAGCACAGCATCTGCCTCCGGCGAATTACACTGGGCTGTCAGGGTGTGTTTGAACACACACACATAAACACACAGTAGAATAAAGCACTCATTATAGCGTTTAACTTTAGGTCAGAAAGAAAAAGGAGAATATACTGACTGTGTATTGATATTGTGCGTGTGTATATACACACACTATATTGCCAAAAGTTTTACGACACCCCTCCGAATAATAACATATATATATATATATATATATATATATTTTTTATCTATGAGCTATTTGAGTATCTGGAGCATCAGCATTTGTGGGTTGGATTATACTCTCAAAATGGCCAGAAAAAAAATAACTTCCTTTTGAAACTCGACAGTCTGTTCTTGTTCAGAGAAATGAAGGCTATTCTATGCGAGAAATTGCCAAGACACTGAAGATTTCCTACAATGGTGTGCACTACTCCCTTCAGAGAACAGCACAAACAGGCTCTAACCAGAACAGACAGAGAAGTGGGAGGCCCGGGTGCACAACCGAGCAAGAGGACAAGTACACTAGAGTCTCTAGTTTGAGAAATAGACGCCTCACAGGTCCTCAACTGGCAGCTTCATTAAATGGTACGAAACGCCAGTCTCTGTTAGGTTACACTGAAAGGATTCAGAAGCGGACACAAGACTGTTAACAAGAATGCAGGCAAGATTTATTCAAGTGCACAGGGAAGGCCAGAGGGTTAGGGAGCAAGCGGGGGATTCCAGGCTCAGACGGAATGCGATGAAGGCCTTCTGGAGGGCTGTCAGGGCGGACGGACTGGCAGGCAGGCGGCGAGCAAACAGGCAGGTAAATCAATGGGCGGGCAGGCAGGCAGGCAGCGACTCCGTACGCAGGAGTAACTGTGACAGATGGAAAACAAGACGTTAGGCAAGATCACAACAATTCTCAAAACTTGAAGAGTGGCTGGAGCAATATACCACGGGAGGTAAACTAACGAACTGGCGTTCGAAGAGTGGGAGCTGAGCCAGAGTATTTAACTGCAGGAGTTGATGGTGATGAGCCACAGGTGCGGAACGCTGCAGGTGGCGATGAGCCAGCGCCAGATGCACCTACACACACACACATTGACAGGACTAGACAGACAAGACTGACAGAAACAGCAGGGAGGGGAAAACTGAGAAAACACAAGGGAGGGGGAGGAGGCGAAGCCTAATCACGACAGTCTCAACGTCCACAGTGAAGAGGCAACTCCAGGATGCTGGCCTTCTAGGCAGAGTGGCAAAGAAAAAGCCATATCTGAGACTGGCCAATAAAAGGAACAGATTAAGATGGGCAAAAGAACACAGACATTGGACAGAGGAAGATTGGAAAAAAGTGTTCTAAATCTAAGTTTGAGGTGTCTGGATCACACAGAAGAACATTTTTGAGACGCAGAACAAGTGAACAGATGCTGGAGGAGTACCTGACGCCGTCTGTGAAGCATGGTGGAGGTAACGTGATGGTCTGGGGCTGCTTTGGTGCTGGTAGGTGCTGGTAAAGTGGGAGATTTGTACAAGGTAAAAGGGATTTTGAATAAGGAAGGCTATCACTCCATTTTGCAACGCCATGCCATACCCTGTGGACAGCGCTTGGTTGGAGCCAGTTTCCTCCTACAGCAGGACAATGACCCAAAGCTCACCTCCAAACTATGGAAGAACTATTTAGGGAAGAAGCAGTCAGCTGGTATTCTGTCTGTAATGGAGTGGCCAGCGCAGTCTCCAGATCACAACCCTATTGAGGGTAAGGTACGTAAGAAGTGCCCATCAAGCCAATCCGACTTGTGGGAGGTGCTTCAGGAAGCGTGGGGTGAAATTTTTTCAGAGTACCTCAGCAAATTGACTACTAGAATGCCAAAGGTCTGCAAGGCTCTAATTGCTGCAATTGGAGGATTCTTTGACAAAAGCAAAGTTTGAAGGACACAATTATTTTTTCAAATAAAAATCAGTATTTCTAACCTTGTCAATGTCTTGTCTTGACTATGTTTTCTATCCATTTCGCAACTCATTTGATGAATAAAAGTGTGAGTTTTCATGGTAAACATGAAATTGTCGGGGTGACCCCAAACTTTTGAATGGTGGTTGTGTGTATGTATATGTATGTATATGGGTATGTGTGCGTGTGTGTGTGTGTGTGTGTGTGTGTGTGTATATATATACAGTATGTAAAAAAAAAAAAAAAAAAATATATATATTATTGACATCTGCCTCAAAAATCCAGTATTGTTTGGGCTTTAATTTTGTAGTTTAGTAAACCATTCAGTTTGTGAATAAGCAGAAGAAAGAGGCAGGCTCAGGCAGTCTAACATTTCAGCCTTAGATAACTATGTTTCTTTCCTTTGTAGCCTGAGGAGAAGAGCAAATTTGATGGGATTTTTGAAAGTTTGGCTCCAGTCAATGGCCTGCTATCAGGAGAAAAGGTCAAACCAGTCCTAATCAACTCCAAGCTCCCCCTGGATGTTCTTGGGAAGGTATTGACTTCAGATTTTGGTTTCTTAACATTGGGTCTTAAATTAGGCTTATTGGTTCTGTGATTGAAGATGAAAGTACTCAAGCCAAAACCAAAGTGTGTTGTGTTTCCCCACAAATCTGAATGGTCTCATCACATGTATTTCCTACTGTTAGGTTTGGGACCTGAGCGACATCGATAAAGATGGCCATCTAGACAAAGATGAGTTCGCAGTGGTGAGTGTTATCTTCTGCATTTTCACCATAGTAGTGTTGATTCTCTATAGCCTGTGAGTACTCACATAAATATACACTCAATGGTCACTTTTATTTGGTACAGAGCCAGCAAATGTAGGGCGTCCCCATGAGATGGCCTTTCCTTTACAAATACATATTCACACATAAAGCAATGTGTAACGGCCCACAGCACAGTGCAGACTCACGTGTTTTTATTTCGCCCATGGTTTGTACTGTATGTTTCCCATACTAACAGTCAGGGTTGGGAGGATTACTTTAAAAATGTAATCCGGTACAATTACTAATTACTTGTTAAAAAATGTAATCAGTAATGTAAAATAAAAGTAATGTAATCTGATTACCTTCAGTTACTTTTGGATTACTTCAATGCCAAATAGGCAAATGAAGACAAGAGAAGTATCAATGATGTGTTTTCTGCTCAGTATATTTTTAGAGAAACACAAGAAAACAAAATCTCCTATTCCCATGAAGTTAAAATTTTCCTTGGCTGGATCATATTTGATGGAGAAAATGTTTTTCTAGTTTTCTCTCTGATGTGCCCCGGCTGCTGTGCCTCAACTCTGTGACTCACAGAGTTTCCCGATGGACAAATAGCTTTACTTGTTGCTGAAGTTGGTTAATAGCTAACTAGTTGCTGTTATTAGCTCAGTTAGCTGTGCAACCACTGGTCAAATAGCTTACTCTGGCCGTACTACCATACCATAGACTGTATTTTAAAAAACATATACGGAGGCAAATAGCACAGTGTTTTCTGTTTCATGGAAACTTTCTGCTTAAAGTAATCCCTATGAGTAATCCCTGGTTTTTCAAAATGTACCTGTAATCTGAATACATCTTTATTTTCTGTACTGTAACGGAATATAGTTACTTTATTGTATCCTGATTACATAACGCCGTTACATGTAATCCGTTACTCCCCAACCCTGCTAACAGTAGTTGCTTTAACTTAAATAAACCCACAAATTTCACTCAAATTTCACCAAAAATTTTTACCAAAAGATAAGTTCAGTGTATGCTGATGTGTGACAACATTTTGGGGGAAACCGCTATGTTGAGTCAAATTTGCTGAAAACTTGTGCTGATTGGTGGTGGCTGAATTCACAGGGATTTGTTGAATTTGCGTTAATAGTTGCTATTTTGACATCGCAGAATCGCAAAGTCTTTTTGTTACAAAGATAAAAGTACAAACGACCATGAAATATGACAAATACGAGGAAACATGACTCATACAGTTGTTCATTAAGACCAAAGAGCTGCTCTGTGTTTAGAGTGTGAATCCAATATGCTTCTCTTCAGTGCAGCATGTTGATGACCTTTAAACATTGTTAAATCGTTGCATCGATGCATTATTATTATTATTATTATTATATTATTAGGGCTGGACAATAAAACAATAACAGTAATTATCACAATATATTTATTTTCAATAACAATATAACAAATCTTCAATAAATATTCAATATATGTTTGATTTTATTCACTTGAATCATAAATGAATTAGGACTACATTATTGATTAAGATGTTTGGACTGAAAAAAGCTGAACTTTTACTCAAATATGTTGACAAAGAATTTATCATAATATTTCTGAATGTTCTGCCTCAGATTTGTGAAGTGATCCACGTTTTGGCCCACAATTAACTTTCACTCAGGAGCAAAAATCGGCCTTTAAATTGGAAAGAAATAACGATTTGAAATTTATCGTGATAATTATCAATATCAAAACTTTTTATTTTTATTTATTTTATTTTAACATTTTTAGCCATATCTTCCAGCCCAAATTATTTTTATATCCTTTATTGAGTTGCTCCTGTTTTGAATGTAATTTTGAACCTCCAGTAAACACTCCAATAAAACACTCATTACACAGTGTTGTGATTGAATGAACCACAGAGTAGCTGACACAATACAAAATATTATACGAAACCATCAATGAGAAAGTGTGATTGCTAAATTGCATTATTTTGATCTAAATATGCATTTTGCAGGTTTACGCTAATAAACAAAAATACAAATAAAATAAATGTTACATCAGTGTCACTACCTGTAGATAATTAATATTAGAACTTGTGTCTGGACTCGGGGCAAATAACAGGTTTGGGACATAATGAATTTCTATAAAAGCGGCATATGCAGCTAGATAGTTTTGTTAATACCAACATATGCTCTCCCAGGCCATGCACCTGGTGTACCGGGCCCTGGAGAAGGAGCCTGTTCCTGCGCTCCTCCCCTCTGTCCTTGTCCCTCCGTCTAAGAGAAAGAAGAGTCTGGGCTCAGTGGCCGGCTCAGTGCCTGGACTGCCAGCAAGCCCTCCACCACCAAAAGACTCACTGCGCTCCACACCCTCCCATGGCAGCATGAACTCACTCAACAGCACTGGCAGCCTGTCGCCCAAACACACGCTGAAGTCAGGACAGGTAATACACACTCCACACACACTAATGTACACTCATTTACAAACAGCCTCATCAATCAACATACACTAATCCTCTGAACTTGAATCCTACAATAAACACTACACTAATGTTGTACACACACAAAATCACTTTTGGACAGGTAACATACACCATATATACTAATGTACTCGCACTAAATATAAATACACACTACACTATACTTAAGTCTGTGCAGGTGAGACACACTGGAGGTGGGTAGTGTCAGATAACTCTTGATAGAACTGAATTTGCATTTTTGGATAAACATTTGATAGATTCTGTAATTTGCATATAACATATAGTACAAACCAAACACATACAAACAGTGCCAACTGCCGTAGAGCCCTGCACAGGCCTCAAATATGGGCCCTAGCCCAGCCCTGGTCCGAGACGCTCAGGTCCGAGCCTGGACCGTGTTCAACAGCTTATCAGAATTGTTACTCCAACTGGAGCCCATGTTTTTTTTTTCCTCTCCTCCACAACAGACTACAACTGTTGCAGCCATTAGAACAGTTCAGATTTGTTTCTTAGTAGCAGAGTTGTTATAGCCTATTTCTTTGTTAGGCTGGTTAGAAAAATGTCTGGAGCGTTTTTTTTCTTAGTTAATGAATGTTGTTTTTTTATAAAGTGACGACCAAGGCCGTCAATTTACCTCTTAAATCAACACTTGACTTGCCTACAATAAAATCTATAGATATAAAACACTTCACAATGTGAGTTTGAACATGTAGAGTAATATCGCTACCAGAGTAAAAAGGCATTTTTAACAGGCTGAGTGAGAGCTGCTGCTCGCGACAGCGTGCAGAAAAACAGACTATAGACCTACATTCTAAACAAATAGTAAACTAATAATAAAAACATGCAGGTTGTCTTACCTTACACCTGCATAAAAAAATCAAGGCTTCACCACAGTAACTTACATGGTCAATCTAGGGCTGTCCCCGACTAAGGATTTACATAGTCGAATCACAATCGTCAAGTCCTGCCTATAGAATCATGTGTGTTTTTGTGCGCGGCGATTGCGAACCTTCTCTCTCTATCTCTCTCTCTCTCTCTCGCCTGCCATTCACCGGTCTTGTGCAGAGTTTTGCCTGCATGCCGTGCTGCCGACAACTGCATGCGTGTCACGGTTCCTCATGGATCTATTTCAAGTAGCCGGCTATTTAAAAATGATAAAATATTCTTTGTGTGGTTCATCAACGGTGATAAATTATCCGAAAGTCCCGCGAGGTGTGATCAACTCGGCACAAAACCAGTAAAGCTGGGGGTCAGTCTCTTCAGCAAGCGTTCCTCTTCCGCCACCATACACACGCTACACCTTCACATGCGCGCTGACGACCCAGGGTTAGGGTTACAATTTTGGATTTATTCACGCACTTCAAAAACATTTATTGAAAGTTTTATTCTTTTTACATGTTTCTTTGCAGCATTAAATGTTGAAATGTATATTGTAATAGGCTGTATATTAACTTATCGGGAGAAACCTGGTAGTTCTATGTAAAATCAGACGTTGAGCACCCCCATATCGCCAAAATGGCATGATCCTTGTTTCGCTGGGAAGCTTCCACTGTGAGATTGACAGTTGGATCAGAATATTCGACTATTTGGGGTCAGCCCTTGGCCAATCCCAAACAAAAAACGAGACTCCTAATGTTATAGCCGGAAGCACAAACGCTTTCATACAGAGATCCCGCAATAATCATGTAGAGAATATCCAACAACATTCCGCATTCAGTCATTTATAGCCTACTGAATAAAGTTTTGCGACATAGTCCTCAACCAGCAGCGTAGAAAAGGACTGTTACATATAACAGAACGCCGGCATGCTGCTGTTCACGCACACACCCCACACACTGGGAGCAGACTGTGTCATTGTGTGCCAGTGTGATCAGTTGAAAATCGTCTTTTTTTCTTTGTTTTACCTTTATCTCCAGCTACTCATGGTGTCTTTAAATTAATGGCGGTCTAAAAGAGAAAAAGGAGAAGCCTTATACAGGCCTGATGCCTGGCCTGCTTGCGAGCTATGACATGAAAATTGGCCCAAATGGGGCTCGGGCTGAAATGCAGGGCTAATCTGTATCGTATTAATCGGCAGATTAATACGATACTTGAGTAATCAGTATTGATGAGGCTCATTATATATATATATATATATATATATATATATATATATATATATATATTTTTTACTTTTTTACAATAAGACACTGACAACTGTAGTTTATAGTAGCCCTCTGCTAGTCTCTCCTAAAGAGTGGGGGCTCTGCGGACTTTCAGTAAGGTTTATTACTCTGGGTGTGATCCTTATCTGTCATAATATCCTGGAAAATGATTTGTGCACACCAAGTCCGTATTTTTTGTCACACATTTTGTCGCAGGTTTAAAAAAAATACGACCTCTAGTTTTGTCATCAGGTTTACACACCAATTCTGAAACATTCAACCATAGTATTGTAACACTAACACATTTTGCACACAGCTCATGATGACATTTTTAAGTGGCCTTTTATTGTGGCCAGCCTAAGGCACACCTGTGCAATCCCCATGCTGTCTGATGAGCATCAACATATGTATCTGTTTCTGTCTCAGCATACAGTGAACTGGGTGGTCCCAGTCTCAGACCGTGGTCGCTATGACGACATCTTCCTGAAGACTGATGCTGATCTGGACGGTTTTGTCAGCGGCCATGAAGTGAAGGAGATCTTCATGCAGTCTGGACTTTCTCAGAATGTCCTTGCCCACATATGGTAGGGACTCAGCTGGGTCCTACTCTCTTTCATGGCTAGACTTATGATTAGCTTGGTACCACTTTCTAACAAGTCAGCCTTTATAAAGGGTTTTACTGTAAATTGGAACTAACGGCTTTATTAACAAAGGTAGTGTTTGTTTTAAATTCGATCATCTGTGCAATTTAACACCCTGTCATATTTTATGTCACTCATCCTAAACACAACTATCAGCTTATCAAGTGCTAATGGAAATGTGATAGTAAACCAGTGGCAGTTCTTAAAATGACAGAAGCCAGAATATATGTTTTGTATCAAACATCTCTGTTCTTAGGCACAGCTTGTCAAGATTGTTAGTTGTTGGCTTTTGGACATTCGATTTACCCACGTTGTTCTGGTCTATCACTCAGGAAATACAATATGAACTCAGACCAAAACATTTGTCAAAGGTGGCTTTGAACAAACAAGTTAGGATAAACTGGTCCCCATTCCTTTGATTGCTTTTATGCTGGATACTCAATAAAAGTAAGCATCAGTTGATACTTTGTCTTTAGGTATGTAACATGTTTTAAGACTGGAAATCCTGTCTGACAAGCTACCTGCCTGATTCAGCTGTTTATGCTTTTTTTCTTTAGATTTGTGTTTGTCATGGTCTGCTCAACAGTGTGGCCAGTCTGCTCAGAATAACTGAGTTAACCTAATGTGTCTGTAATGTTGACTGACTGGTTTTCCCTGCAGGGCTCTGGCAGACACAAGGCAGATAGGCAAGCTGACCAGGGAGCAGTTTGCCCTCGCCATGCATCTCATCCAGCAGAAAGTCAGCAAGGGCATCGACCCTCCACAGGCCCTGACTGCTGACATGATCCCCCCGTCTGAGAGAGGCACTCCTGTACCAGTAGGTCCAACACACTCTGAAATGTGATCCACCTTTGTGATAAATGGAATCAAATGACAATTAGGGTTCAAATCCTGCATTTGTGTATTTTCTGTAAAGTTTGATGTGTAAAAAAGCTGCAATGAGACACCAAGATGGATGAAAAGAACAAGGAACTTGCTTAGCACTCATGACTTTTTTCAAAATGTTTTAAAAGCAAAAGTGTCTCTTTTGACGTGGGGTGGAGTTATAACTGTTGCTATTTCATTGTCAGTAACTAAGTCATTTCTCTCTGGCCACAGAGTATGTCAGGATATATGACCCCAGTGGGATCAGAGATGGCTGCTCTGTCTGAGATGAGACGGGTGAGTCAATACTTCTTTTCTTCCCTCCTCCACTCTTCTTTCTCCTGCTCTTTGCATATTTGGGCATAAAGGTATACAGATATGTCTGCTATACATCCTGTTTTTTGAGCTGTACTTCCCAATTTGCCAAATCTGCTTATTTGGTGGAAGAGAACTTGAAAACAAACATTAAAATGGAAAATTTGGGAAGAGGTAAATCAAAGATCTACTGCCCACTGTTTTTCTCTCTCATCCTAACTCTTTTACTGCTGCTGTTTCCACCTTTCCCCTCTTCCTACTCTCTCAGGCTATAATGTTCAAGTTGTGGGTAGGTAACATGGACCTACAGTGTATTAACATATGAATGCTTTCAGTGGCTAGGTGTTCAGGCTGATTACTTGAAAGCATTTGCAAGACTTTTCTCTATATTCCAGTACAGTGCCGTGACATTGTCTCAACCGGTCAACTGTCTGATGATCAAGGGGGAAGATTCAAGATCATTTTCATTTGGCAATCAGGTTTCTTTTAAAGCGTAAAGTGTTTTTGATAAAGTGGCTGCACTCACAGAAAGAATTTGCCCTGGTATAAAATGTTAAATCAATCAAAGCAAAAGCAAAATGTGTGCTTCTGATAAGTCAGTACTCATGTTTAATAAAGAAACAAACTTGTTTAGTTTATTATTTTCAAAAAGTGTCTCACCAACAAATGCTTGTGAACCCAGTACTGGACATCTGTTGTAGTGCTGAAACGATTAAACGATTAAATCGATTACTAAAATGCATCAACGAAAATTGTTTGCATCTTCATTTAATCCATACAACTATACAGCGCACTGTTTTACACAGACATTTATTACACCTCAAGTCCAAGGAACGGACCACAGACAAGGTAACAGTAAGAGCAACTTTAGCATTTAACTAAAATCATTATTGACTGTTGACCTGAGAGTGCAGAAGCAGTAGAGTAGCAGATCAAGACAGTGAAGTTAGCAGCTCTTTTTTATTTCACACAGAGCTCAGGAAACATGTACTTTAAGTATTTGCACAGTAGGTCACTCAGGATGTTCAGCATGTGAAGGAAAATGTGAAGTTTATGTTAATGATTATATTTTCGCGATCGCGATGGTAATATCCGTTAGCACTTCAATGGAGATTCCCATTATTTGTTAGCATTGAGCTAACTGCAGAAGCGCTGTTTTTCATTAATATTATGTATGATATAACGCTATATTGCTGTATCGATTTATTGTCACACCCCTATTCTTAAACGATGCATCGATTAAATAATCTGTAGAAGCTTCGAGTACTAAAATCCTGCCCTAATTTGTTGTAAACCACTTTCTTGAAAACGTTTTGAATGTTGTCACTTAAGATGGTTATGACTGACTGAATACAGTGTTTCCCATAGAATAACAAGGTATCTGTGGCGTGGGTGGGGAAGCAGTATATTGCACTAGCAGTCAATATTGATTACCAGCTGTGTGCAGCGTGCTGACCTCGACGACCCAGCTGTATTCTAACGTAAGCATATCTATCCTTCTTAGCTAGGCTCCTTACATGCTTGCTTATAACTTATTTGAAAGTGGGTGTCCAAGACTGACAGCGTTGTGTTAAGAACAGATAGACTAACTTATCAGAGTTAACTTGAATGCATTAGTTGTGCAGCAGTGTTCATGACACTAACCAGTCAACTCCGGATTGATTCAGGAACTTCTCTTTGTGGAAAAACCGGCAACAATCCTTATTCCACCGCATGATCGTGTTATGATTCAGATTGTGCACGAAGAGGAGGAGCTGTTCACAGACCGCTCCGTTGTCAATGTGAGAGGGAGCAAGCGAGCGATAGGGGGGCTGAGATCTATGTGCTGCTAGCAGCTCTATCATTTTACCCATTTTAAATAGAAAAAAAAATCGAAAATCAATATGTAACTGTCAGCATTGATATCATGGCGAGCTGCCACAAATAAATCTATGAATGGGAAACACTGGAATATTCATCATAAAATTGCAAAATCCTGAATCTTTCCTCTCCTTGGCAGTTGGCCAGTGGTGGTAACATCCCCCCACATGTTGGTGACTGACCCAGCCCCCACCTACTGATTCCTCCTCTGTGCTGCTCCTTATATTGAGCGCGTTTTTTCTCCTATCCTCTCTTTTCCTCTGCCTCTTCCTTTAGCCTGGTCTGCCAAGGCTCAGTTGGTACCATTTCATCATCCCACTTTCGCCAACAAATATGTTTTATTTTGCCAACCTGTTTGTTTTTTCTTCCTTCCTCCCCTCTCTGTCTGTCTGTCTCCCTCTCTACAGGACAGCTCTAGTTCAGTGGGTTCAGGGGAGTTCACTGGCATCAAAGAATTGGATGACATCAGCCAGGAGATAGCCCAGCTGCAGAGGTAACAAACCATATCACTTGTTGCACAAAAGTAACATGACAGCACTGAGTTTAAACCGCTTTTACTTTAACATTATTTAAAGCTGTATAATATAAATAAAGATTAAGATGCATCAAAACTGTTTACCAGCATAAGTAGTAACAGCAATATCAACCATGTAGCCATTTGAAATGTTTTACATAAGTAGTAATTGGCTCAACATTAACAAGATACAGCTTTGAGTTTGAATTTAGCTCTGCTGTTAGTTATCAGATCATCAGATCTGTGGCTATATGAAGATAGATGCAGAGCTGTCAGATGGTAGGAGAGACTGTCGGACAGACCTTTAACTCCCACCTCCAGTAATATTTGGCATGCATCCTTGGTGAGGTTGGGATCATGGAATCCGAGTGGGCCCCAGTTCAAAGCCTGCTCAAAGGCTGCTAAGAGTTGTGGTCAGAAGTTCGTTGTTGCCTGTCGTGGCGACAGTCTAAGAACAGTCTGGTTTCCGCTGGCTTGGTTGGCCCAGGGGTCTGCTGAAGGAGGAGTCACAGGGAGGCCAGAAGGGCTGCACCTTCGGTGCAAAAACCTGGTTGCGGGAGGCTTTTGAAAAGGACTTTCAGTTGGCCTCAAGGAAGTTCTGGCAAACCGTGAAAACAGGGCCTAGCTCAGACTGTGTTCAGCAGTCTGCAGAGGCAGACACCTGGTGGAAAGAGTACTTTGAGGAACTCCTGAACCCAACACATTATCTGTGGAGGCCTCCTTAGCGGCAAAGTAGCAGGTGTGGGTAAGATTTGCAGAAATACTGAAGGCTCTGGACATAGGGTGGCTGGACTCAGCCTTAGGGCCCATTCAGAATCAAATCCGGGGCTGCTGTGAAAAAGAAACTCCTCCCATTCATTTGACTTTATTTGGTTTAGGCTGCAGCGGTATGGGGCTGCAGGGGAAAAGTTGAAACAGAATAAACTTTTGGAGAAATGTGCCCCACAGAGGCCAATCTGCCGATCAGAACAGTGAAGCTGCCCCACAGTCAGCCTGAAATATCACTGAAACCAGGCCCTATCCAGACGTTCATGGACCAAACTATGATACTCTCCCAGTTGTGTCCTTGCTCTGTTTACTTCGTGTACCTAGCTTTAGGTAGAAGCTTCCTTTGGTTTACAAAGAAAGCACTTACCTTTATGAACACATACATACAAGTCTTCACAAGATAAAAACCTTCAGACAGGGTGTTTTATTGGTGGAAACAGTTGCTTTTTAAATTTACATCATTGTCATGACATTTATAAAAGGAAGGCTTCCCTTGTATGTATAAAACTTTTAAAGCCCAAAAGGTTGACACAGCTCCTTTTGCCTTTTCTTCAGCCCCCAAATGTCATTTGATTTTATTGTAATGCTGTATTTTCATCCTTTTTAGTTTTTCATGTAGAAATCAAATCAGCCAAGCATCTGAGCTCAGTTCAGCCGTGTACTAACATCATTTACCAGGCATTCAGACATGTGGACACTAGACTACCACGAGTGTGGGGATTGACACAGGCCCTCAGTTTCTGTTTCACTTTAGGCTCATGTATTTAAGTGTCCCTTACAAAAGGATGTTGATATGCAAAGATTGAAGACACAGCTGTTTTGAACAGCAGCAGGGTTTACCTGCAACCCAAGCTAACCCTGTAATAGTCTGAGCTATATACTGCCCAACTGCTTTTGTGTTAAAATGCACCCACATGCATCAGATGTGGATGAGCTTTATTGTTCATCTTAGCTTTGTCTCATCCTGCTGCTTTCTTCCTTCTTCCATCCATCTGTCAAGCCACCCAGCCAACCGTCCACTTTTCCTTTTGATGTGTGTATTTTATAAAATTTTTGTTTGTTCACTACTTATTCTCCATGCTGCGTCAGCACTCTTGCCTTTACCCAGTGGAGTACTCTCAGGTAAACACACCAGCTACTGAATATATATGAACTGGCATTATGTCAAATCGACTGTGACACTCAGAGATGAGCAGCGACTCCACCTACTACTTTTTTTTACATAGAAGTTATCAGAAGGCTTCTCATACATTCAGATTAGTTCATTTTTATCATCTTGATGCCTGTCAAGATGCAGAGATAGTTAAAGGATAGCTTCACAATTTTTCAAGTCCGTCAGCTACCCATATGAACATTGGAACAGATTTTGCTTACTGTAATCATTCCTCCTTTTCATACTAGCCAGATACTATATACTAACAGATACAGAAGACTCCGCTGACCTAATGCAAGGATTGGTGTGATGTGGGATCTACAGTTTGTTGTGGTTAACAGCCTGGCTGCAGGAGAAACAAGAGAAAAAAAACTTTAGTCTAGGCATGAAAAAATTAGGGTAGGGTTCTTTTGGGTTTCAAAGTTGGAGAAGCAGATCCCATCAAAGACAAACTTATTAGGACCAATAAGAAATTAAGTGACATTTAGGGCTGGAGCGATTCAGTAATCGTATTATTATTATCGATTATGGAAATATGTCGATTTGCATAACATGCGTTGGTGCGTCACTGCACCTGGTCTTAGCAGGGATTCCCCCAGAGAACAAGCTGCAGCTGAAAAACTCCCCTATGACCATCTAGAGTTTGGGAGTATTTTACGCAGAGACCCAACAAAGTGGTGCTGTGAGAGCTCTGTGAATTGGAAATGGCTTATCACAGCAGCAAATCTGCTGTGCACAACACTTGAAGCAGCACGAAATATATTTGCCAGTGATTATCTTATTGCATATTACTCCAGTGATGAAATAAATCATTTTAAGTGTTAAGTCAACTTCTTTTCCAGTTCAGGAAAGGGCTGACACACAGTGTTTATATTAATCTGTGTCTGTCTGTGAATTTAAGGTCCAGGATTTTTCTTATCGGGGAGCTGACGAATAGGGTCTGTAACTCATTTAAATATATTCCACTATTATCATTATTCTGTGCTTCTTCAGGTGTCACTTTTTCAGGACGATTGAATAAAATAATGTTTTTGATATTACTTTTGCATTGTTATAATAACAGATGTAATAAAAATGATTTTATGAAAACAGACTGAACTAGCATTTGTCATAATGAGAAGCCTCGTTCTGATCTGCTACCGTTTGCCCTGTTTAAGAGTCATAGTATCAAATGCAGCAGTTAAATCAAGCAGGACCAGGACAGAATGTTGAGCAGTAGTAGTAGTGCTATATCTGTGCTCTATTGGTGACGAAGGCCAGATTGGAATTTATTGAGGTCCTTCACTGACCTCAAAGAGCTGCTGTGTTTTTAAAATAATTTGGATGGAGGACAAAATCCACAGTCCTTATTCTGTGAAAAAATATCTGTTGTATTTATCTAAAGCTAATATGCCACTTCAGCAGTGTCTGTTAGACAAGCAAGTGAATGTCTTTTTCAGTGAGTTAAATTTTTTTTAGTACACAATTCTCTCTTTGTGTTACTATCACTCCTCTTTTGCTCATATCAAGTTCAGATGAAGTTTAGAACAGTGGAATGTAGTTTTCTGCAGGAGAACTTTGTCCTGCATCACTTAAGTAGAAATCTTTTAATGGCCTGGAAGAGCAGGAGGAATGATTACAGCAAGCATATGGGCGCCTAGCTGTTGCTTTAAGACAGACTTGCAGACAGACTGACAACCAGTGGTCAAAAACTGCTGTTGGAATCAAATGCTTT
>NW_024040374.1:35744102-35776193 GCF_014851395.1 Micropterus salmoides
AAGTCCCACCCATAAATATGCTCTCATGTTTTTTTCCCCTTTAGTCTCTGCTATTAACATTATCAACCACAAAATTTTAAAACCAACCACAAAATGCTTTTTTAAATAACTATGCATGGAAATAAAAATAAAAATGCTCTCTTTTTATAGTTTTATTTTTTTGTTTTTCACAATAGTACAACAAATCCAAATTAATCAAACAAGCCATTAGGCTGTATTTTTAAACACTCAACTGTAGTTTTTTTTATATAGTATATAAGGCAAATCAAGTGCTTAGGTCAGGAAATGTAGTTATTAAAGCAAGTCTTGAAGTAATTCAACGACACTTCCAATTAAACATCCAAATTCAGAAAAATTGGTTTGTGTGTGTATATAATAACCACTATAGTGTCTATAATTAAGTCACATTTTCAAGTTTTGGGCCAGTTTTTTGCATTTGTTGAAGCTCTATGTACCTTCACTGCACATGTGAAGCAGCTGAAGACCTGTCAAGGATGCTTTCAGAGACCATCTGTAGCAGGTGAGTTGATGCAAGAGTCCAAATTCAGAAAAAAATGGGGTTGTGTGTCCATGTAAAACTGTCAGAAAACTCAGATTTGCTACAGCAGATGACATCAGTGGAATTATGTTTATTTATTAGTAAAATACACATATTTACACCTTCCTGTAACTTTTCTGCATAGTTTTGTTCTACCATAAACAAGGACGACTATTCGAAAACAGTTTCTTAAATTAATTTCAGTTTGTATAACTACATTCATTATTATTGTTGTAATGTAACATGTAGATATGATAATTACTATTATTCAAGCATATCTGACTTACAAACAGTGTTTCCTCTTTGTTGATTGACCGTGGTGGCCCCCCACACCAACATTTCGAGATGGTTCTCACTGCGGAACATGAAATCCATGGGGAGGAGTCGGATCCAGATCCAACTCCTCCCACCTTACATACACCTAAACCTACCCAACTCCGAAAACCCCAACCCTAATCCCTAAACCCATTTCCACCCCTTGGATCTTGATCCGACTCCTCCCCGTGGATCTCATGTACTGCATTGAGGTGTTACTGAACATTTCTGCCCCCCCACGGTATCAGAAATAGGGCGATTATAGTGTCGATTTCACTGAATATGATCAAAAAAATTTTGCCGAAGGCAGCTTTAACTGGTGATTTTTTTGGACCTGCCCCCACTACTAAAAACAAACAAACAAAGGAAACACTGACAAATATAAGAAATCGAACCAAAAGTGAATACTGGTCATTTATCACTTCGAGAGCTCCTCAAACTGACAGTTCAGAATCACTGTCGTATCCATCCCAATCATTCTGGAAGTCCATACTTGTTCCAGTCAAAACTTGAGCATAGCAGTCTCTTGCATGCTTCATCATTCTGGTGACTTCTTGCTTCTTTCTCAAAGTTAAACTGAGGAAACCCTTGATCCCTTCTTCATTTAGAGCCCACAGCTCACCTTATGGGAGTAAAACAAAAAATTATCAGAAAAAAATTACAATGTAGAGTATAGTATTACAACACATTACTTAAATACGTACTTTGCAATGCCTCACTGGAAAGCTGGGATGACATCTCCTTGAGTGTGTCTGCACGAGTGGAGAGAGATTTCCAATGCTTTGCCATCTCAGAAAGAACAATCTTCTTCTCCTTAAGTCTCCTTATTGCCATCACAACATCAAACGCCTTCCTCTTGATTTTCAAATCTACAGCGTCTGGGATACAGTTGTGGAAAATAAGTAAATTGTAAGTATGATTATTTTTCAAATAATATTTGAGATAATCTGGGATACGGCATAATTGGTTTTGTGCTACTATGTGAATCAAACAAATTGTCAACAGATTTGTGTACATACCACCATGTGAAAGTTGCCATGGCCAAACTGTCTCGTCAGAGAGAATGATGTCAAAGACGATTCTTTCTGTATCTGGAACCATACTGTTGTATTTTTCAACGACAGAGCTAAGAATGGCCTTCTCCTCCCTGATTTTGCGCCGAATCCGGGCCCGACCTTTGCTGCCATCGGTGTCTTTGTAAAGGCGCTGGGACCTTCTTTTAATGCTGGCCACCAGCACCTCCATTCTACTGGTCACCGCGTCAAGATGGCATTCTTTTGGGATGTTGTTGCTGAGAAGAAAAGAAGTGTAAACATTTCACTTACATTTTCATGGCAGTAACTGAAACGAGCTAAGTCTCAGTGTAACACAGAACGCCACAGGGAAGTCATAAAGATTACCTTAACCTCTTTGCTGCTTTTTTTTTTCTTTATAAAAAAAAGCTCCTGGAGGAAGGACAGGTGAGTCTCAATATTCATTTCATATTTATTAGCGTGTATAGGAAGTATGTAACAGGGTACCAAAGAAAATGACAACGTAGCCAAGATGGGATCCGCTAAGTGCAAGAAATTTTGGAAACACTTTATTTTACGGTGTCCTTGTTACATATGTTACATGAACTTAAAATAGTAATAACAATAAATTATGCATAATTACATGTAACTAACCCTCAACCAAATCCTAATCCTACCCTAATCCTATAGTAAGTACATGTAGTTAATTAATATTACTCCGTATTTAAATGTATAATTACACTCTAAGAAGGACACCTTAAAATAAAGTGTTGAATGTCACCGAAATGTCAAATGTTCCAACTTTTGGACTGTGCACCATTCAGGTACTTTCAGGGCACTTTGTTTTGACATGATTTCCAGTGTGCATGCACTACATACTAAAATTTGGCATTTTAACTGCACAAGTAAATGACCAAGAAAACAGTGTATGTATGATTTCATTTTAAAACAGTAATTACTTGCAGAAGCATGTCTCCCATTATTCTGCAAACTGAGACATTGAAATAATAGTATAACTATCACCTTCTGCCCACTCCTTAATCAGTGACCCAGCCCTCAACTTAACCTGTGTCACTGCCAGCTGGATTTTCATGCTTTCCAGATCCTGAAGTTGGATTTCCAGGTAACAAAAAAAGGAAATTAAATAAAAATGTTATACCTACAAAAATATACAATAGAAGGTATTTACAATATAAGAAAATAACAATACTCATCTCTACCTTCTGATATCGGCAGCAAGTGAAGCAGCCAAGTTATTAAACTTTTGCTGATTCCAGCGCATGGCCATCAGTGTAAGCATGTCTGTACATCCTGTAAAAAAGAAAAAAAATACACTAATCTGTGTTGTACCACATGTCTGGCTACAATTTTCTTGTAACACTTTCAATCTAAGTAGTGCAGTGTGTGGTTACCTTACCTGCTTTGGACATGTGCTTTGTGGTCACAGCAATCCTAGAGAGGAAGGCGTTACACTGCTCAACCTCCTCCCCAAGTGTCAATCCGGCCCCTTGCTGGTAAGCTCCACTCCATTTAACCTATTGAAGAAAAGCTGCCAACATACCTTTGCAGGTGTTTAGGGACGGTTAATGACATGGTAATGTTTTCTTACCTCGCATTTAAAATCATGGGCTTTGGCATGAAACACTGAGAGGAATGGTTTCATGCTCAGAAGGTGCTGGAGCTCCTGGCAGCTTTTTATCACTTTGTGGAGGTAGGGCCAGTACTTGCAGGTTACATCCATGGCAAAAAAGCTTATTGACTTATTTGCCAGCTTGTTCTGCAGGTAGAGGGGATAAGCATATATTTCTCCCCTGAACATGTTGAGAGCGCCAGAAAAACTCCATGTCGACAGACCGCAAGCTCAAGTCCCTCCTCATCAATTTTACTAGAGGATCTCTGAGAAGTTTCCCTGGCAGCTGACCACTCCCCTCCACAGACACCTCTTCCAGAGACCTACAACATGGAAAAAGGTTGATATAAATAGTCAGGACTCACCCAAACAATGTCAACTGTAAAATGTTATTGGTCGTGTTTTTTGAAATATTATACAACAAGTTTACATGGTTGGTGTTGGAATGAATGTCATCCACAAATCTTTCTACTTCATCATCTTTTGCAATGAAGATGCCATCAAATAAGGCTTGTTCTTCAGATCTAATTGAAAGAAAGGTACACACTGACCTTCAATATGACACAGCAAAGGTTACTTTAACAACACTGCAAATTACACACATTTTGTAAGTACCTTGCGGCGTTCTTAAAGCGGTAGTGCTTGCGATTTCCATCCACAGAAACAGCAAGCATGTCTGGGGTGCATGCAGGACAGATAAAATGCTCCTCCCTGCAGATCTTATCCACTTCAAATTAACAGCCTCCCACTCCAAAAAGCTTTTTCTGAAGCTGTCTGCTGTGATCTTCCCAGTCTGTTTCAGAACAGTAAAACATGTCAACATAATTCACAGTTAAGTTAACTAAAGTTAATAAGGTCAAAGGTGACACCAAATCCTCCTGCATCGAGCCTCCACAGGCAGTCGCTCAGCCCAGTGGATCTTTGGAAATCTTTTGGCTCTTTGTATGTCACGGACAAAAAACATCACGACCAAAGTCCCCCCCAAAAAAGACCACAGCAAACTCGACTCCCACAGCAAACTTAACCAATGTCTTTATGGACCTATTTGTTTTTTTTCTGAATGCAAACTGCATGACTAGGATGTGACATCACTACTTGATCTTATACACAGGTCTAATGTTTTGAGTGATTGAGTTGATAAATTGCTCCAATATTTTTGTACATTTAGTGTATGAATTTAGATTCTTTACTGAGTTTTTACACAAAGACTTTGAATCTTAGATGATGTTCTATTAATGTATCGAGTCCAGCTGAATCACTGTTTTGATTTCATCAACATGCTCCAATTATAATAATCAATGTGTTGATAATGTCACCATAGTCATTCTGCGAGACACATCAATACTAGTACTAGTTGTTAGTGATTCCCACCACTCATACTCACACGGCCAAAGCGGACAGTTCGTTGATCAAGCATTCTTAAGAATGCTTGGCAGGACAGTCCTGGTGCTGCCATCTTCAATTCTTCATAAGAACAAAAAACATCTGTAGCGTACACCGTGAAAAAGTGAAGGGCAGCAGGCCAGTAGTCATTACGGACTAAGTCATCCACTCCAGCGCTCCATGTGGCTTTGCATGCCTCACATTTCATCTCAGGCATACTGAGATCATATCGTCCTGGAAAAATCAGGAAAAGTAGCTTACATTACTATCACCTATGTAGTACATTCAGAACTAATAAAACTTAAAATCAGACATCTGGCAGTCTCTCATTTGTCAAGTGCCTCTTTTGTGAGACAGAACGCAAAACTGAACATCCCTCCTGCCTATCCTGGGTCTTTCACAGGCGGGAGATGCACATAAGGGTATAGATGCGGGCGGGAGCGGGACTAAAACACATTATTGCGGAACGGGATAGAATATTGTGGGAACAGGGGGGTGCAGGACTGAAAATCCTGCCCAGCGCAATCCACTATAGGGAACGTTTGAATAGAAATAGGACACATTTACAAAGCCAATAGCACTGCCTTGTTTTTTTTTCTATTCAAATAGGACAATGAAAAGTGGCAGGAAGCGAGTAGGAGAGCCCTATGGGGTGGAATCAGGTTAAAGTCCAACCCAGGTCCCTATGGGCACTTTGCCCAGAATGTGATATGGACGCTAAAGCCACTTGATCTGGAATGTTCCCTTAAGTTCATTTTATTCTTATCATTCATTGTAACCACAGCAACAACTTTTCCTGTGTTGACACTCAACGATCTCCTCATCCTCTCCCTCCTGCCACCATCCCTATCCGGAGCCAGATGAAGCCATCTTTTGATCTATTTCTTGGTCCGTGGCCCCAGATGTCAGACGGTTACGCCTCACAGCAGCTAAAAAAAACCCCACACACAATTAACTTGTGACTACAGGATTTTAAAGGACATAGAGTACAATATGAACCAGTAATGGCTGCCTATGGCTTTCTACTTAAACTGATCTGCAAAATTATGGTCTCTGCATGTAGATATCACACCAGAATGTCTGTCAAAAGGGCGTTGGTTCAGTTTAAGGGAATTTTTCTTTTAAAGCAACCAGCCATTCTCAATTTCCCCTGCCCGAATCAATTATCTCTAAATAAGTCCTATTGTATCTATTCCAATAAAAGATAAATCACGGTATTTCCTCTCCTCTCCCCTGCTCATCACCTCACCCGTCTTCTCTTCCTCTACTGTCCTCTAATGACCCTTCTCCTGTCCACCCCTACCCTCATCTCTCTTCCTGTCTTCTCCTTTCAGCTCCTTCACTTTTCTCACCTGCTTCCTTTCCTCTACTTTCCTTCACATTTCCTCATCTTGTCCATCCCTGCTTTCCTTCCTTCCTTCTTAAGACCCTGAACTATCAAGTTATATAACTGTTAATGGTTCTTAAACATATACATGGCAATGTTGGTATGAAGGCCAACTTACCAATCACAACATCTCTTATCTGTAGGCGCTGAAAGCCAATCTTTCCATTTATTCCTCTCATTCCACTCACGAATGTCAGTCCCCCCTTTGAGAGCCAGCGTGTTCACCTGAAATCATATTTCTTAATTAGTTTTTTCCCCCCAGCAATGGTTTCATATTTACGTATTTTAAGGAATGGATAGAATGTATAGCATAAGTAAGTGGTGTTCCTGTAGCTAGCTGCTTAGTTTTGATGGATTTACTTATCATGGCAACCTTTAAGTTTCAGGCAACAAGGAAGAATGTTGTTTCAACATAAAAAAAGTACAGTTTTGCAACAAACACTTGTAGCATACATTTATGATTATGGCAGTTGACGGAAAATAAATTTAAGGCTGGTTTTGTCCTTTAAAGTTAGTTTTAAAATATATAAACCCACATGAAAAACATGTTACACTGTGCTTAAGCAGGGTACCCCCAAGATTGTCCGAATTAAATTTAAGACTTTTAAAGACCTTTGTAATACCACTTAGAATGAAATTTAATGCCAATTTAACAGCCATACTGGCAAAAGTATGAAGGATATAATGGAAAATCAGTATGGATTTTACCAGGTACTTAAATTTTAATATACATCTGTGCACACTCCACGATCACACTAAACTTTAAGATTAGTTCAGTAGTTGATAGATTATTTTTAATGAATAGGAGACAGCAGCAAAGGTTGTTGCCTGTTTAAGACCTGGTGGCCTAATTGTTAAAGAAACAGTAATATTATTCAGGAAACTCAGATCAAACAGCTGATCAGTCTCTGTTGATAAACTTTAGGGAAAAGTTTGACATTTCAACTCTGGCGGGCGCGTGAGACGAGCCGCGACAGTTTCACGGGATTCGTGCCAGCTACACAGAAGCCGTTGCCATGGTTACCTCGTGGAGTGCTTGTTTGCAGAGCGACCACGCGGATCAAAGCCGTCTGAAAAGGCCTTACAAACCTTGTTGCAACCATTCACAAGAAATTAATTTAAAACTTGCCAAAACATAAGGACTTAAAAAGCTACCATTCATACAGCAAAGTGTAGGCTATATAGTCTAGGTGATTGATCAATCGACAACAAAGTCAAAGTAAACATTAGATAGCCTATAACAAGCAATAATCAAAACATACCCAATTTATCCGATCTTACTGTCAACTTAGTGTTGTTCAGAAATAATACAGCTACTTACTAGTTACTTAGCATATACTCCTTAAAAAAGTAATATTAGCTACTCTCTTTTACTGGGTGATTAACGCCACTCTCACCCCATGAGTCCAAGCATCACTGGCAGCGGCCGGAGTTTCTTTCTGAGTTTCACGTTGCTGTGTTGCTTTAGCTGATGCTTCAATTAGCTTAAGTATAAATGCAGAATTGTTCGCAGTCAAAAACTTTTTGCTGGTCGCACAAGGTTTACAACGGACGGCAATGTTCTTTGCATCTTAGACTGTGACACAATAATGGCAATAAAGTTATTTACAGCTGTCGAAAATACCTCTCTCTGCCTGTTCTCCACTTTTCCTTTAGCTTCTTGGCTAACAGCTGACTTGAACTGCAGAAGGGCCGGTGCCACTGAGCTGCAGCGCGGTCGCACATTCACGACAGGGATGGTGCGTTCAGTAGCGCAGTGTTATTTGGATTAGTAACTGTAATAATATAACTGTTTTGGAAGTAGTAATCCCTTACATTACTCTTTACCCGGAAAAGTAATATTGCAGTATTACTGCCCAACACGTTACGTACTACTGATGCGCGAGAGCGACTGTGGTACACACTGTACAGGAAGAAAACTTTACACATGTCAGCCTGTAGATGTCCTCAAATCCTTTCCATTTCACTCAGTGAGCTCCTGTTTAAATTGTTTTTATTACAGATCTGCATGATGCATGCGGGTCATATTTTCAGGTCGGAAAATCAGGAATTCCGGATTAATCCAGAAAAATCACATCCCTGATATTTAAATAGTATTTCCTTTTTGTTTTTGTATATAGTGTTTTGATCATAAAAAATTAAATGCTTTTTTATTACTTTTAAGTCCCTGCGGGTACCTGGTCAGGCTTTCATGAGAGAATTTAAGGAAAATAAAAGCTAGCCAGCTAAGTAGGAAATATGTCACTGTATTTGATATGCCAACATACCAACTGTTTCTAGAGGTCAGGAATACTCTGCAGTTGTTCCTCCAGGTTCTGAAGAGAACTGACGTCTTTGACGGGCAACAAATTTCGATCCAGGCCTATCTCTGCCTCATCAGTCGCTTTCATACCCTGTAGGGTCTTAAAGATGATGCGCAGTTGGTCCATCATCATTTCCTGTTTTGTTAATATACTACGCAGAAGGGCTAAGAAGAAAACAAGCAAGAAAGATAGATTAGAAACAGTATAAAACTAGTTAAGCCACCGAACTGATAGTCTTATCTGACCACTGTTAGTCATCTGTGTATACTTAATGTTGGAAGTCTTATTTTCCTCATTATCTGAAGAAACCATTTAGCCAAATAAAGAATTCATACAATGTAACAAACATCATTGAATACTCACAAGTTTGCAGACTGGATGTCTGCTCCCTGGTCTGGTGTGCCTCGGGGTGCCTTGATGGGAGTATAGATCGTTCGGTGTGCCTCGGCGTCCGGCGGCTCTCGGTGCTGGCGTGCCTCGGCGTCCGGCGGCTCTCGGTGCTGGCGTGCCTCGGCGTCAGGTTCTCAGTGTTGGTGTGACAGCTTGAAGGAAACTTGGAAGTACAGGAGTGCTGACTTGGGCTTGGCTCAAGACTGCTGTTGCCACTTGGTGGGAAGTCAGGACTGCTGTTGCCACTTGGTGGGAAGTCAGGACTGCTGTTGCCACTTGGTGGGAAGTCAGGACTGCTGTTGCCACTTGGCTGGAGGTTCTGGCCTTGCTTCCCTGGCTTTAATGTAGGAGTTTTGTACTGCCTAGGGATCTTTGGAGCATTGGGCAATGTGACTTTCAGGGTGCTTTCCATCTCTTCATCGTCTTCCCCAGGGAAAAGAATATTCTTGCGTCTAAAAACACATTTAATAATTTTAAGAAACAGTATGTGTGCGCGAGTGCATGCATATTGACTACCAGCTATATACAGCGTGCTAGTCTCGAAAATCCAGCCGCTTATAACATTAACTTAGCTCTCCTTATTAGCTAGGCTCCTTACATGCTTGCTAATAATAATAATAATTTGTGCAGCTGTGTTCCATGAGGGAGAGAGGGAGAGAGAGAGAGATACAGGTGAGTGCGAGAGAGAGAGGGACGAGTGAGAGGAAGTGCTGCATTAATGCGCTATGGCGCTCTGCAATCAAATACGATTTTAAATAGGCTTAGTAAAAAAAAATCTAAAATCAATGTGTGGCAGTCAGCGTTGATATTGTGGCGGGCCGCCACAAATAAATGAACGTACGGGAAACACTGCTGCAGATTTATAAAAAAAACATACATTCTTTTTCTTTTAAATTTAATTGGCGAGTCCCCTCCGTCACTTCCAAGGTCAGTGTGATCGACAGCCTGAGGTAGTTTAAGCCTTGCTTCATTGTAGTCATCTAGAAAAACAAAATACAGGGGAAAAAAGTAAATTTAAGTGATATTATGATCTATCATTAGATCAATTTAAAAGGTAGAGGTGATAACACTTTTTTTTTTTTTTTTTTTTTTAAACCTGTCCTGCCCAGCAGCCTGGTATAGAGTATAATGACCTGGATACCATATTGTGCCAGACAGATTTTACTTTAACAAGAGAGTATTAAAATACTCCTTTGTCTGTTTTATTATTTATTTAATTATGTATTGATTTGTCACCGGGCCGGACAGGGGGGCAGACACGGGGATGGGGGGGCACAAACAGACAGCACAGAGAAAGGACAACACCTGCAAGAGAAGGGGGAAAGGGGGATGGAGGGTGGGGACAACAGGGAAAAGCTGTGGGAAACACCAATTGCAGAAAGCAACGAAACCTGCAAGAGAACAGAGAGGGGGGCTTGGGGAGGAGAAAAACAACAACAAACAAACACAAACAAAAAAAATAAAAATAATAATAATAGTAAAAGAAAACCAGCCGAACAGCAGCAATAAACAGCTGACATATTAATGACATATTAAGACAACTAAGAGAACAATGAAAACAAGAAACAGTCACACACACTAAATAAGCAACACAACACAGCCACGAGAGCTGGAATAATAATTAATTTAAATAAGTAACTGAAAGAAAGGCATCAGGAATAATTCTACCAGGGACAACCTAAGTTTGTTTGTGTCTGTGTGTGTCTGTGTGCGTGTGGGTGAATGTGTCTGTATGTGTGTGTATGTACATGTGTGTGCGCATAAGCCTGTTAAAGAATGTAGTTGTTAGAGAGAGGGGAACGCCACGACTGTAACAGGCAGGCAAGAACCCCAGTAGCCAATAGGGGTGGAAGAAAGAAAAAGAATAAATCAAATCAAAAAAAAAACAAAGACTCCCAGATGCACCGCGATGCAAACGCAGAAGACCCCGACCCAAATGCCAGTTGACAACGTAATGCCGACGGAACGCAAAAGAGGAAGAGCAGCGCCCGGACCGACCGCGTCGCAGACACAACATAGACCAGTGGCCTCCCCCATCCAGCACCCCACCGCCGCGCAGCAAACAACCACAATGCCCAAATGCCACGCAATCATCAACACCAATGCACAAGTGACGAGCCCAACGCGCACACTGCGCGAGCACGGCGACACCCATGCCCAGCAGCCCCCCGCGAATCCCGCGTGCGAGGTCGGGCAAATGAGAGAGAGCAAACGGAACAACACGACAGCAGCAAGCCCCAGCCCGGCAGCAAACGCGCCGCACAGGTCACCGTGCACCCGCCAATAAAAGTCCACCGTCCCCCCAACTGCCGGAAAAAACTAAGGCCGCCGGCGCCAGCCGACATCCCCCATGCCCAGCGCGCCCCCCCGGCCGCCATGCAACACCAGCCAAACCAGCAACGAGGCAAAATCAACTAGCTCAGCTGCATGCCACCAACAACCCACCCATCCATCAAGGGCCGAGAACTCCAGGCACAAACCCAGAACAAACCGGAGCACAGCCCTGCCCCGCACCCACACTGCACATCCCGAAAACTAACTATATACCTCAGTATCCAGAGGGGTCCAACAACTGGCCGACAGAGAAATGGGCAAGCACGGATCCGAGGCCAACGAAGCAAAACAGGAACGCAAACAGGTCCCTCCAAGCCAACGAGGAGATGCCTCCCCCGGACTCCAACGCACAAACTAAACGCCCAGCAGCCATCCAGAGACCCTGCCCAGGGAAAAAGTATAATACATCAAGATGCATCGATAATCGTCCCACAATCCCACCGCAGACCCCCACCCCAGAAGCCAGGACACCCTGCGACCCCCAAAGCGCAAAGGACCCCAGACCGCATGTCCAGGGGGAAGCTGTACCCCGCCCCAAGGAAGAACAGCAGAAAGCCGTGCCGGGAAGCTCGCTACCGCCAGGGAGCGATAACGCGGGAGAACCAGGCCAACGGTCCCCCAGCCCAGCCAGAGGCATCCCTCCCTACAGTGCAGCCAGTGACAGCAGCCCCCGAGGCCGATTTCATCCCCGGACAGGGGCCCAGCCCCCCCCAGTCAAGCACCCCCAAGGAGGAGCACCAAAACCTACCCCGACAGCACCGGTCATGCGCCCCAGAGACTCCCGAATGCCCCCACCGTGAGAGAGCTGGCAGGGGGAAGCAGCGGGAGCCTCACCTCTGCCGAAGAGGGCCCAGGCGAGGAGGGAGGGCCCAGGCGAGGAGAGAGGGCCCAGGCGAGGAGTGAGGGCCCAGGCGAGGACAGAGGGCCCAGGCGAGGAGTGAGGGCCCAGGCGAGGAGAGAGGGCCCAGGCGAGGAGTGAGGGCCCAGGCGAGGAGTGAGGGCCCAGGCGAGGAGAGAGGGCCCAGGCGAGGAGAGAGGGCCCAGGCGAGGAGTGAGGGCCCAGGCGAGGAGTGAGGGCCCAGGCGAGGAGGGAGGGCCCAGGCGAGGAGAGAGGGCCCAGGCGAGGAGCGAGGGCCCAGGCGAGGAGTAGAGGGCCCAGGCGAGGAGGGAGGGCCCAGGCGAGGAGTGAGGGCCCAGGCGAGGTGATAACACTTAACTTACGTGATGCGAAGATAATTCTGGCCTTATGGGGCATCCATCCATCTCCAGGACATTCTTGAGATTTTACAGCTTTTGCCACATCAATTTTATTTGGAGGCCACATGCACTCTCCATTTTCTATCCAGACTGAAGGCACAACTTCAACCTCATTTGTGTTGTCAAAGACAACAATATGAAACATCTGAAAATAAGCAACCATGACTACATAAATTCCATAGCCAACTAAAATACAAGAGCAACTTCAGGGTTACTAGTTTCAATGCAAGAGTGGAACAACAACAAATCTGTTTCGAAATGGTAATCTTACATACTTCTGTAGCTTCTTTTCAATCATAAAACACTTGATATTGGTGGAGAGGTTGGAAACCACATAAATTTCCAACTCTTTTGAGTCAATTGGATATTTAAAGAAATGTTCCACCTGTTTATATTCATTACCCACAAGGTACACAATTCCTTTATCCTCAACAATGTTTCGGACTAAAACAAACTTGTTATCGACTTTGATACAAGAATCTCTCTCATTGGGCTTCACAACTACAGTGGGGGAAATAAGTATTTGACCCCTTGCTGATTTTGCAGGTTTGCCCACTTACAAAGAATGCAACAATCTTCCAGAAAATCACATCATATGAATTTATAAAAATTGATAACCATCTGATGAGGAAAAACAAGTATATGACCCCCTACCAAACAGCAAGTATTCTGGCTCCTACAAGCCAGTTAGTCTTTCTTTAAGACACAGCCCCAATCCCAACCAATTATCTACATCAAATACACCTGCCTCACCTCGTTACCTGTATAAAAGACACCTGTCAACACCCAAACAACCAGCATCCAACATCACCACCATGGGCAAGACCAAAGAGCTTTCTACGGACATCAGGGACAAGATTGTTGATCTGCACAAGGCTGGGATGGGCTACAAGAGAATCGGAAAGCAACTTGGAGAGAAAAGATCAACTGTCGGTGCAGTTATCAGGAAAAGCACACTACACCGTCATGGATTGAAATCCTGCAGCGCACGCAAGGTCCCCCTGCTCAAGAAGAAACATGTACAGGCCCGCATGAAGTTCGCCATTCACCACCTGGACGACTCAGAAGAGGCCTGGAAGAAGGTGATGTGGTCAGATGAGACCAAAATAGAACTTTTTGGGCTCAACTCAACTCGTCGTGTTTGGAGGGCAAAGAACACCGAGTACAACCCAAAGAACACCATCCCCACCGTCAAGCATGGTGGTGGCAACATCATGCTTTGGGGGTGCTTTTCAGCCAAGGGGACGGGACAACTCCATCGTATTGAGGGGAGGATGGACGGGGCCATGTATCGTGGAATTCTGGACCAACATCTCCTTCCCTCAGTGAGAGAGCTGAAGATGGGTCGAGGATGGGTGTTTCAGCACGACAACGACCCTAAGCACACCGCCAAAGCAACAAAAGAGTGGCTGAAGAAGAAGCACATCAAGGTTCTGGAGAGGCCTAGCCAGTCTCCAGACCTGAATCCAATTGAAAATCTTTGGAGGGAGCTTAAAATTCGAGTTGCCAGGCAACAACCTCGGAACCTGAATGAGGCTGTCTGCAGGGAGGAGTGGGCCAACATCCCTGCCGAAATGTGCACAAACCTTGTCACCAACTATAAAAACCGTTTGACATCTGTGCTGGCCAATAATGGCTTTTCTACAAAATATTAACATGCTGTTTGTCCAGGGGGTCAAATACTTGTTTTTCCTCATCAGATGGTTATCAATTTTAATAAATTCATGATGTGATTTTCTGGAATTTTCTTTGGGATTCTGTCTTTCACTGTTAGAATGTACATATGATTAAAATTATAGATCGTTGCATTCTTTGTAAGTGGGCAAACCTGCAAAATCAGCAAGGGGTCAAATACTTATTTCCCCCACTGTATATCATCAATAGCCAATACTTTAAATTGACGAACATGTTGTGAGAAGCACTCTGGCACTGGCCCGCCCATATGCTCTTTATCCAGTTTTTGAGTTGCCTCTTTAACATCTGGACTGTAGCTGCCATTTTCCATTTCTGATAATCTGCGTAACACCTGAGTCAAAGGACTGCATGGCCCCCGAACCAATTTTTTAAGTTTTCCTAAGAAATTTTCATAGGGAAATGCTGATATAAGATCTAAATTGCCATGTATTTTGACATCTTCACTGAGATGCAACAGACCATGAATATTGTAAACCCAAAACTCTTCACCATAAAGCTGTCCAAAGTGTTCAAAAAATGAAACCAGCAGAGTGTGAGCAAGGTCATTCATCTCCATACAATATTTTGGACTTGCCAAAATATACACACCTACTGACAAAAGCATGAAGTTGTCATAGATCTGAGGTTTTAAAACACCCCTCAGCACAACCGGACCAGTGTATAACAAGAATTGGCGGAATTCTGTGGCTTTCCACCTACATCGTTCAGCCAGTGCCCGTGGCCTTCGAGCAAACTCACTGGGAATGTAATTTTTCAGAGCAAGAAGTCTATCCATAACCATGGAAGCTAGACTAGATGAAATGCGACAGCGCAAAGGACCAGTGGTGCTGATCCACAAATCTAAGAGACGCCTCATTACACCCAGACAAACCAGGTGCATATAATCGTATGGGAAACAAGCCACCATGTCAATGCCAACATCTGCAAGAGGTGAGTGATGGATGTGATGTTCCTCATCTACTGCTTGCCTAAAACTGTCATCCGTTCTGCGCCTTGCATTGACCTCAGGAAATGTCATTCGATTAGATTTGCGGACACCCGTTTGGTGACACTTGTCACACCCATGGTATCCAGTGTGTGACTTCACACCTCTTATGAAGGCTCGGGCTGGGGTATCGCACACAACAGAAACACCATTCACAAAGAAGGTTTTCTGCTTGAACAGAAACCCACTTTTCAACATTTTCAACTCTTGAACCAGATTATGAAGATACTCGGCCAACGAATTTGGCTTAAGTACCACAAAACAGTCCGATCAACATTGGTTTCTTGGTGTATCTTTGCAACATACCAAGAATTGGCCAAAACTGTGTACTAGTACTCTTGCAAAGCGGCAGACCATCAAAATTCAACTGCAGTTTAAAAGCATGTCCGTCTGGCACTGTAGACCACACTTTATCTAGAATTTTCCTGATAGAATTCAGAATTCCACAATAGTGGAACACACCACCAGCTACACTGTTAATGTTGTAGCATGTTTTTGTTTTCAGCAGTGTTCGTCCATCCTTTGGCAGAGAGGGATGGTAGATTTTGAGAATGCTGAGAAGCGCTGACAGAGCTATTAGAGAAATACCAAATTCAACTGCCCAATCTGCCAGAGAGCTCCGCAAATCACCATCACTATGACTGCACTGTTCTCCAAGATCAGGCAGATCCTCAACAGAAGCTACAGTCTCTTCATATACTTCCTTTTCCTCAACATGAAGACACTGATCACTTTCTTCATCACTAAATAGCATCTCAGATTCTTCTGAATCATCAACACAATCACCTAACTCTAAATTGGCATCCACCATCCCTCCCCTATCCAGCTCATTTTCAATCAGTTTACTGACTGTCTTTAAACCCTTCTTCGTGCATTGCCCCTATCATTGTACATCCACGCCTTTTCCATACCGTGACTTTCCTCAAACTTTTGTCCTTCAACCTGAAACAGACAAAGAAGAAGAATATACCAAATTACAATTTTTTTTATGTTTATATATTTATTTAGCTTAAAATGAGAATGAAATATCAATGACAAGAGCTAAGTTATTCTGCAATTAAATATAGATTACATTAGGGTGTTCGATTATTGCAAAAGTCATAATCACAATTAATCTGGTAAATATTGAGATCACAATTATTTAAAACAATTACTGCCTTCGGGAACATCCTGCATCTATTTAACTTTTAAAATTGAATTCTTTTTTCTTTTTCTTTTTTTTAAATAATAATGCATTAAGCCAAATTCCCAAATAAGAAATAGTAATCCAATAACGTTAGTATTAAAAGACAGCAAGCAGTGTTTCCCCAGGTTGAGGATGGGCCATTGATGGGGCTTCATGTCTGTGTGTATTAACGTCAGTCAACCTTACACACGCAGCAGAGCAGGTGACATATGAACTACTCGAGCTGAACTAGTTATTTCAAAATTATTTCAAGATTAGTGACACAGAATTGATATAAATAATATTGTAATACGTAAAATATTTTTTCTGCGTGTTTGAAATTTAAAGGAGAGCTGCACGGCCATGGCGTGATGGTTGCACGCGCATCTCCAAATGCTCGTGGGTTTGTTTTTTCTGGTGTCGAAATGTTTCTCAGTGTTGGTGAATTCTTAAAAAAACAACAACACTTAATTTCAGGTTAAAATGCGTTGTAACGGCGTTAATGACACTGCAACGGGTATAAGGAACACACAAATATAATTATACTCAGATCTACTCGTGCCCTAATGATGGGTCAACGATATTATAAGTATACGCTCTGTCCTTCTACAAGTGGCAGCTGCGGCTGTGTTAGCCTGTGTTATGTGTTTAACTTCTTCCTATAATGGTCCTGTTACAGTTTGTCCTTCGTTGCTGCAAACATCGGCTCTTTTAAGGGAACTCGCAGGGGGAAAAATCCTGCCGGCTGAAAAAAATGGTGGATGCAAACATCAGCAGGTAGGCTACACAATCTGTTTAGCCAAATAATGCATCCACCTCTTTGTTCGTTCAATTCATGTTTCCACATTCAAAAAAAATAAAAAAAATCCTCTATTTATAGTTTATAGGCCTATCTGTATAAAATACTTGTAACACATTGATAAAAAAAAACCCACCAGATTGTTCGCCCTCAGAAATATTAAGAGAAGGAAATTTCATGAATTTGTGGTCATTCTTATCAAAGAAATGCTACTTCTACAGTTTGATGACTCCAAGCGTTCATAAAATATAGACTTTACAATGTTTTGGAGTTTTCCCTTTAGCTCCCAAAGTGATGTCAGAGAGAGAGAGAGAGAGAGACGAAGGTTATTTATTTCGACTTGGATTCATTTTTATGAAAACCCGCATTTGATTCTCTTGATCAGTGTACTTTTACAGAATAAAGGAATATAAATAATTAAGGAATGGACACATATTCGGACTTTATGATCGGTTCAAATGGAGTGATTCGCTTCTTTCTTCTGTCTCGGTTCATCTCAATGAATTCTACTTTGATGCTTAAGGTTCCCGTAAAATGAACTAAACGACTGAATTGTGGAGAAGCTAATCAATCTACCGAAGTGTGTGTTTTAGTGTTGTAGCATTAAACTAGAACTCAAGCGGGGTACTAGTACTACTTCAGTGTTTCCATATTATACTCAGCTACCTTTTGGAGGCAAATAAAGTTTTACTTGGTAAATTTGCCGATCCAGATTAATACAAAATATAATCAGCAAATAAATGAGATGCATTATTACTGATAAATTATGTAAAGTACATTTCCCTCTGAAATGTAGTGGAGCAGAAGAATAAAGTAGCATTAAATGGAAATAGTAAAATACAAATAGGCCTACCTTAAAAAATATACACATTAAAATGCTTAGTGGCAACATTCAGTTTTTATGGTGTCTATAAATAAACTTTAAATTTACTCAAATGAATCATGTGTCTTACCTGAGCAGAGACTCATTTCAAGGGAACACAGAGATGAACAGAGAACTCTTTTGTGATCCTGCAGTTAAATCTTTTTGGGAACTTTGTTCTCTTGGCAGGACTTCCAGGAAATTAATCTGTGGATGCAGGGCTCTACAGTACGAACTTGCATATGGCCATAAATCCGCGGATTTATCGGAACAGTGTGCCAGTAAAGACTACAACTCTAATATTCTAATCAAACAGCCTGAATAGGGTGGGGCATTAAAAAAGGTTGACGTGTTACAGCAAACTTTCTGATGCATGAATGCATGAATTGTTGATTGATTATTGACGAGTAAGTAGCATTAATAGATTAGAGATTAACCACCATGTAGGGCATCTTTCTAGCGCAAGGATTAAATATAAACAACCCACAAAAATGAAGATCCTGTAACTGGAATTAATATTATACTAGTGGTAAGCTATATAGTATACTATTATATTAAATTCTAACAAATATAGTAACATCATTTATTTAATATATTAATATTATACTAGTGGTAAGCTATATAGTATACTATTATATTAAATTCTAACAAATATAGTAACATCGTTTATTTAATATATTAATATTATACTAGTGGTAAGCTATATAGTATACTATTATATTAAATTATAACAAATATAGTAACATCATTTGATTAATATATTAATATTATACTAACTTACTTGTTTACATATGTTTGAATAAAGTTATTGTTATAAATATTGTTCAGTAATCATGTTGTGGTGTGGGTGGGTGGTGCTGGTATTTTGGATCTGTCCCTGGTTCAAAAACATCTAGTCCGCAAGTTTTCTGATGACTTGTCAGTGTTTAAAAATATGTGTCCTTGTTTTAAAAGCTGTTTTGAATCTGTCAAATTAAAAAAAGCTTTGAGAATGTTTGAGATTGTCCAGGTACCAGAGTCCTCCACTGTTATCATTATTGCACACAGAAACACACAGTATAAATATGTAATACACTGTTTGTTAATAAACTCTGTTACTTGTTAAAAAAAATCATAATTAACTAGGGAGAAATAAATAAAAGAAAACCTGTCAACAGGATTTTTATTACAATTAAACAGAAAGTTAATAAAACAATGGTTAAAAGAATGGAAAACTAGCTTTCCTTTTTAACAGAAGGAGAAGCCAATTCCGTAAACATAAAGTAGAAAGAAGTTACTTTAACAAATTTAAATACAAACAAACCCTCTAACAGAGAGGGGCAGACTGTGTTTGTTTTAACATTGCTCACCGGTCTTAAACATACACACTCCCTAGGGGCAGTACCAGGATGAGCACAGGACAGACAGAACAAATTGATAATTATTATTCCATTCTGCTAATTGCTGCTGATACTGTCACTGATTACTGTAAAGTGATTTCATGTACATTGCATTGTGCTAATTGCTAAATTTTCATTGCATCCATTGTTATATCATTCAAGCTGGTTCCTGCTCATTGCTGACATTATCAAGTCAGTTAGTCATGTTCATTGCTGACCTCATTCAAGCAAGATCTGTGACATTTGATTAGTTCCAGAAAAAAATAGATGTAATCAGATTACAGGTACATTTTGTAAAATCGGAGATTATTCATAGGGATTACTTTAATCATAAGTTTTCCATGAAACAGAAAATGCAGTTCTATTTGCTTCTGTATATGTTTTTTTATATACAGTTTATGTACGTGTTTCTGTAAAAATACAAAGCTAGCGAGGGACGTGACGCAGACATTGATCAGCGTTTACAGACGCTAATCTGTCCGCCAGGTTGCTCCGAGCTCCCAGTACGGGGAGAGCTATGGCTGCACAGCCAACTGAGCTAGTTGGTTGTTAACTAACTTCAGCAACAAGTAAAGCTGTGTACCCATTAGTAAACTCTGAATCACAGAATTGAGGCAGATCTGCTGGGGGACATAAAAGTAGAATATATTTTCTCCATATATCTAATATTTCTCCATCAAATATGATCCAGTTTCACCAAAATCAGTGAAGAAAATGTGTTTTTGTACAGTAATCAGTGGGGCCCAGTCCAGAAACACTATACTTCAGCAACATTATATTGAGAAATCTTTTCATTAAGTACAGAATGAGAACATTTTAAAATTCTCTTTCCAAATGACAAACTCTTAAATATCATCAAGAATACCAAAACATTTTTTGTCATTGATGGGCCAGAAACTGCCATGGTGTTGGCATAGTGCAAAGCATATCATATAAAAACATTTAAGCATGGATTTTGATTTCATGGGAATGAAAGATTTTGTATATTTCTCTAAAAATACACTGAGCAGACAACGCATCAAGTAATCCGAAAGTAATCATGTTACATTACTTTTATTGGTACTTGGATTACATTATTTATTACATTTTAACAATTAGTAATTGTTCCGGATTACATTTTTAAAGAATCCTCCCAACCCTGAGTACATTATAAAATACACATTTATTAATTTTTTACACAACCAGTTTTATCAATAGCCATAAATTTGTTAACAGTATTATGTTACATGTAATTTAATTATGTTGCATTAATATTCTGATAACCATTTAATGTTGACTTGTAAATATATGTTACATCATGAAACTTAAAGGCAAACCTAGCACTCTGAGCATGAGTACTACACTCTGCAACTGGATATATGGCTTCCTCACAAACAAACTACATACAGTTTGGACTGACGGTCACTTTTCCATCACTCTAGTACTCAGCCCCCATCTGTACACTGACCCCTGACTGCAACACCCGACAAGAGAACTCTGTTGTGAAGTTAGCGGAAAGTTAACACCACCATTATCGGCAGGAATTTCAACCAATGACGAGACTTCATATTGGGAGGAAATAAACAATCTTGTAGAGTTTTGCACAGAGAACAGCTTACTGCTTAACATCAGCAAAACCAAGGAGCAGGGTGATTTAGGAAAAAGGAGGTGAAGACAAACGCCCCTGTCGACATCAGTGGAACTGAGGTGGACATGGTTCACGGTTTCAGATTCCTGGGAATCAGCCCCCTGATGACTGTATTTCCTATAGAAATGTAAGAAGAGCATAGCAAAATTCTTGTGGCTTCTTGTTAACTTTTACAGAGGAACAACTGAAAGCATCCTGACTGGAAACATCACAAATTGACATGGAATCTGCACAGCCCAGGACAGCTCTGCAGAGGGTGATAAAAACCACCAGAACCAATGATTTCTGGGCAGTTTGCAGAGCATCAGTGAATTCAGTGAGGTGCCCGACTACTAAAAGATAGTATAGACTATAGAATGTAAGAAACGCCCATCCTGTGGGATAACAATAGTATCTGGTGCATACACCATCCCAGCAATCATTTTGAGACAGATTTTCATGGTCCTAGATCACGTAAAATATTTACCAGTGATTGATGACCACCAAATACCATTTAAATACATAGTCAAGTGTCATTTTACAACTTAATGAATTGCTAAGGATCACCTAAAAAGCTCTGTTAAACAGCTGCATGGTACATAGGGGATTGTGGGATAGCACATAGGGCTGCAAATGGTACATCATACTCCAGAATCTGCAGGATCTAGACCCTGAATTGAGGCACAGCCTGTTTTTCAAGTTTCTGGAGATTTTACCTTTTTACCAGCCAAAGTTAGGGGAGGAACATAAATGTTGAGTTTTAAAGAGTTACAAACTTTAACTGAACTATTATTTTTAATACATTTATTCAATTAGAATTGTGTTAACATAATTAATGGTTGTTGTATCATAATCCACAATTTCTTCATCAAGTCTTAAATTATACATTTTGATTCACAATCATCTGGTCATCCGTTTGTATTAATTTATTCTTGTGTTTTTCTTTGTTAAATCTGCAGTCAGGAAAGGTTTAGAGGTGCTGGTAGATTCTGTTTCCTTCCAACAGAGCCATGCTAGCAGTTTCCCCTGTCTTTATGCTAAGCTAAGCTAACTGGTTAAAACTTCTTATTGAATGGACAAATATGAGAGTGGCATAATCTTCTCATCTGGCGCATTGCCAAGTGTAAAACTATTTATTTAAAGTAGTCTGTTGGTACTTTTCTCCCAAAGTAAATAGTTCAAGTTCATTAAACTATCAAACTATTCAAACTATGGTGAACATTGACCACATTTTACCTTGGAGTCAAAGTAGCAGAGCACAGGTTCTGTCTTAAAGGTAGATTGTTAGCTGCTGGATGAAATCCCAGCATAGATAGGATAACTATCTACAGGGCTTCTGTATGTGTGTTTATGGCAACAGTATATTTTCTAATGTAAGAGACATTTTTTAACACAAAAAGAGAAAAATGTTACAGTTTAATGTTTTTGTTTATCTTGGTGATCTTGTTTTAGCTGTATGTGCTGTATGTCTATTTTTGTGTAAGTACATTGAGAGAGGAACAAAAACAGTCAAATTCCTTGTATGTGTACAAATACCTGGCCAATAAATCTGAATGTGATTTTTAATCTGCTTCATTGATTCTGCTACAGTTAGTGAGCAACCACACATCTAACCGCCCTTTTTAGGGCATATGTAGGACAAGAGAACATTAATCATATTCTTAATAATGGGAGGAGGTGGGTGGACGTCGTGCGGCAGGTGGTGGGCGAGGCACATCTCCCAGGCATCCACCAGATGAACATTCAGACCTTTGAACACAGCTCTGAGCACTTTGTCACCGTTCACCGCATACCAGTCGCTGTAGCCTAGTGCCATAGTAGAAGTCAAAGCTCTGGGGTTCCCGGTCCGGATGACGACCAGTGTGCCTGGAGCCCTGTCCAGTAGCCGCACCACCGCCCTGCGGATGCTCTGCAGCCGCCGGATGTAGACCTCCATGGGGAAAGGGGTGAAATGAGCCCAGATGCTGAGAGCTACGACAGTGTCGATGCCTCCAGTTAAGCCATCTAGTTCATTGGCAACGTAACGCAGCTCGGCGGTTGGAACAATGGTATAACTGAGAGGAGGACCGTGGCAGCGATATGTCACCAAGATGTTGTTCGCATAGTCCAAGGCCATGAAAGGTCCAACTTGCATCGGGCCGCGCAGGTTAAACTCCTTAAGGTCTAAAAGTATTAAAGAGAACAGATGAAGCTGCAGTGTGAACAAAATCAAACTGTTGGCAGAAATCCCTGTGGATCAGTTACCTGGCAGTGCTGCTTTGAAGTACTGAAACCACTGCCTGATGGTGGAGTCTCCATACAGGTGGACCTTCTTGCCTTTCAGACACTGACTGATGGCAGAGGAGGTGTTGAACTGGTGAACTGTGGTGCCACCCAATGCTCGCCACACACCCTGGTAGTAATAGCCAGAGGGTCCAGACTTCACAATGCTGCTCTTCACCTCCGGTTGACCTGCGAAGAAGTTAAAGGATACGGATGGGGTTATTTTATACTGTCAAAAAATCCCATAAAAACAAAAACAAAAAAAACCCACTGTCTCTCCCCAAACTGTTTGTGGAACTCCAGTCAATTTGTTACTACTGAAGACATAAATCCTTGGAAATATGTCACAACTTTATTTTATTTATTTATTTATATTTATATATATATTTTTTTAAAGGTTCAGTTCATTATTCAACGTATGCATTTGTTGGACTATTTTCAGCAGTGTATAAATACGTATTTGGTGCACTACTGTTCAGCAGGACAGTGGGTTTGGAACTGTATTGACACAAACTACAGTGCCAAACATTCATTGCGATAAAAGAATGTCACTTGCAACAGTGTGGTCTGTTTGTCCAGACCTTAAAGTCTGGACAAAACGGGGCTCAAGTTGTCCAAGCAATGGAAGTCAGAGACCGTTGTGCCCACATCTTTACAGAGACCTGCCCCATCAACATCCCAGATCAAGCACTCGTCATGCAGACCTTGTTTGGCAAGATGAGAGGAAGTGGACTCTTCTGTGATTCTTGGCGCTTAAACGCAATTGAGATGGTCAGACTTTTATATGAAGATGAAAACCATATTACCATCTTGTTGCTGTGGTTTACATTCAGATGCAAATTCCAAATAATGCACTGCGGAATGTTGGGTGGGTGTATACGCCCATGTTGCCTCTTTAGCCCAGTGTTTATTTTATTTAGTTAAAATATTACCATGTTTTAATACACATTTAATCATCTGTTAAGTTCTGTGTGTGTAGCATGAAGGATGAAAAATAAACAACCTTGTACTTTGAAAATTAGCCATTCACAGTCTTGTGAAATGTTTTGAGGCTCAAATTCACTATCTAGAGATGTAAATGGTCTAATTATTTTGTAGTTTACTGGGATTACAATCTTATTGGACTTCATATACCTCACAAGAAGTATGAATGTACAAAACTGGTCTTCAAAACTGGAAGAAACTATGTTGATGCCAACGAGAACAAACAGGCATCTGTTTTAACTTCTAAAAGTGGCTAATGTACCTGCTAGCTGCTAATAAAATCAACTAAAGCTAATATGGGGGATGGTAAGTGATTAGTTGTTTACAAATGTCATCTTTTCTACCCGTTTCATTGTTTGAAGCATATTTTGTTTTGAACAAGAGTAATTGTATTATTATTATTCGGTAATGGTGGCAGTAAAAAATGCTTTACCTTTCTTTTTTGGCATCACAGTGACACTGGCAGCTCCCGAAGCCCGAACAGAGACTTTCATGTTGACACCACTGAAGAAGAGCACATATTATAGAATATTTCTTACACATACACACCACAACATAAATACAAGAAACGAGGACATGAATGAGAAATAAAAACCTTTTAATTAAAGTTAAAACAAAAACACAAAAATGGGAAACAACTGCTTGAAAATTTCCTTCAACATTACATTTATTCATTTAGCTGACGCTTTTATCCAAAGCGACTTACAATTGCTATACATGTCAGAGGTCGCACGCCTTTGGAGCAACTAAGTGTCTTGCTCAGGGACACAACGGTGGATGTCTTACAGTGGGAATCGCACCCAGGTCTCCCACACCAAAGGCAAGCATCTTATCTATACGCCATCACCACATTAGAGATAAAGTTGCACTATTTAATATTTTCATATAAACAATGGGTCAGATGACTGTGTATACTGCGCAAGGCGTTGCTTGCAGTGACAAACCCAATATTGTGGTTTCCTTCAGCTCTACAGATTGTAGTAACATCTTACAGCTTGTTTTATAGCCTGCCATTCTGGTTGAGTCGAGACATAGAAGGCAGTGTTTTCATCAAAGATGTAAACTGTACTGGATGTAAACTGTAGGTTAAAGCCTGCCATTGGCTGTGTATTACACACAGTATACCACTTTTCAAAATCCCTTTAGCTACTTGAAACAGCAACAACCTCAGTGTTATGATCTGGTCAATCAACCTCTGCAGACTTAAACTCCAGCCCTTCACCTCAGAATTCACCTGATCACCGGCCAGTTTAGTGGCAATTCGCACGCTATGGCCTCTGCGTCTAGTCTCTCAGTCTAGTGTCTTTTTCACTTGTCTTGTGCCTCGACAGTTTTTTTGTCTCAGCACATGGAAGCGCAGTCGTCTTTTTTGGAACTTGTATGCCTTCTCTCCGCCACTGCCCTACAGAATTTTAACGTTCACCGTCCTGTTTATTGTTCAAGAAATCTTCTATGTAAAATCTAACCCCTGCTACCGTGTCTGCTCTTGGATCTTTTGTGCTCAGTTTACCACTCAGGCAAGCAACCTACATTCTGAAAATAGTTACCCTAACCTGGTCGCTAACAGCTCAAACATAAAAAAGCCAGTGGCTGTAACCTTTTCTTTTGCTGGGATATAGCCATTTAAACAACAAGTTGTGCAAATGTTCCACCAAACAAGCTCCTCCAGACACTGTTTTGCAGGGGCATCGTCGCTGCATTCAGGGCTTAGCACCACCAAAGACGATTGTAATTGGTTTAAAAGATTTACAAACAAGCCAGAGCATTTTTCCCCTACTGTAGAATGATAATGGGTGGTAGCGGAGGCAGATATTTCCCTGGAGACAGAAGCTAAAACGCCTTACTTTTGCCATTAACACAACTCCAAATGAATGCTAATGTTGCTCCATGTCTACTGGATGGGTAAATAGGCCACTGTTTGCTAACACTTTAGCATTATCAACTTTATAAGGAGATAATATGTAGCATGTTTATACTTACACTGTCCCAAAGTAGAAAATATAAATGTAAGTGTGCAAGACTTATCTAAGATAAAATGTATAAATTTACAATAAAAACAAATGAATTACAGTAAATTCCTATCCAGTGTTCTTATTGTCTACTCATATTATTCTGATGGATTCATTTGATTTGGATTATCTTAGAGTAAATCTTCAGTCAGTGTTTACTGCCTGTAGTTGAACTTTGGGAAACTTCCCATCAAAGAAATACATGTTTATTAGAAGTCACACACACTTGTTTCTCTGCTTCCTCACCTTTGAAAGAGTTTCTCTTCCCCTGCCTTGAGGTTTTCTTTAAAAACTCCCCTGGAGTGGCTGATCCTGGTATCACAGCTCAGCTTCTTTGGCTTGTAGCAGAACCAAGGCTCGCCTGTACGGAGGTCAGTGTAATTGCACAGCGGCTGCTGGGTTGGACGTAGGCAGACGTTACAGGTAGTGGTTTCAGAAAGAGAGCCAGAACGGAAGAGGCTGTGGAAATAAACCCTGTCTGGCTGTTCACTGTTCAGCCTGCGCAGCACTGTGACAGCCTCACTAGGGTGAACCAGCGTCACCTGACGGGACAGAGAACCAGAATTTTCACTGTCCAGTCCTGGTCAGTCATGTCAATAAAGACAAATCAAGTACTAGTGTTTTAAGCTGCACACCTTGTCTCAGGTGTAGTTACCTGGAACTCCAGTTCTATGAATACATGAATAGCCCTCGGGCTTCGCTATTGGTTTACCCTAACAAGGTTCTGCCTCAGCACCTGAGACAGAAGTTTTGCACTGGCTGATGGGGGGTAGCATCCTTCCCCTATTATGGATTTATTGCTCGTCTCCCTTTGAAACTCAACAACAACCACCACAACCACCTGGGCTTGTGGTTAGAGAGCTACGAACTGGGGGCTATTTCAACATCATCTTCCCCTTACTCACGTTATGAGTTAGGGCCCATGTCTCAGTGGGTTGCTTCTAGACAACGTGACATGTTTCTGAAACAGCCTGTGTTTCAGTGTAGCAATGTGGAAGTGTTTAGATGTTCCACTGGCAAAATGAGGGATAAAAACCAGAGGCTGGGGGAGACTGTGACCATCTGACAGTCTGTCCCTCATTCACCCCTAGCTAGTGCTAAAAAGATCTAGCTAGAGCCTGTTAGCTTGTGACACAGCCTGAGCGGTACTAGCCCAGTTAGCAGAAATGTGCTGTGGAAACAGAATTAAGGTTTATCACGTTGTGGCCATCCTTTTCCAGGAGATGAGCTTCCTTTATCAGTTGTGTTCATTAAGATGCAAAGTTTCCCAGAAGAATTTAGTGCTCTTCTTTTAAATCACACCATTTAACAGTAGAGCTGTGAGACAAATGTAATTTCCATTCTATGTAGAGACCACTGACTAGACATTGAAAAGCATACTTGAACCTTCTTGTGAGCTGAGTTTCACAATTACTAAGGAATTCAAGTGGTGCGAGAAGTGAAAGTTAACAGGGGTATCAACAGTAACTCAGGGGTGTGGGGCTTTTGTGAATGATCAATTGGACACCTACAGTACAACTAAAGTCAACATGATAGTGTTCAAGCTCACCTCAACCTGTGTGCCTCCTTCCCAGAGTAAAGAGAACACAGCAGAGTAGGAGCCATTGAGATGATCCACCACTTGTCCAGCCACACCTGCACCAAGCTTCAGGTTGTGCAGCCTGGAGAATAACAGATCTCCCCCAGACGTTTTTGGGCGACCCTTAAAGTCATACATTTTGATCATAACTTCCAGCTGATCCCCTACGCGCCACTCTCCTCCTCCCCTCCCTTGTGGGAGAATGGTGAAGCTGCTGTGGGCAGGATCACTGGTCTGCTCCAGGGAAAGAGGATCTGGTAGAATTGAAGTTTCAGGCCAAGCAATGGAGTCTAGTAGGAGGCGTTCCTCCAGAACGTCCGCAGGGGAAGGTGGCTGGAAGGTGCAGAAGCTGTCATGCATGTTACGGTGAGTGGAAACCCTTGGGTAGATGATGGTGAAGTTCACTTTATGCTGAAACTCTCTGAAACTCTGAAAACAGAAAGAGTTGGTGACAAAGATGCATCCACCAAGTGTACTAAAAGCAAATTAACTAAATAAAATAAAGGGCCAAGATGGAGCATAAAACAATAAATATTGTTAGGGGTTTTAAGAACATATGCGTTGTTAGCTGTGGGAATTTCTGCGTTTCCCATCTTCCCCTGTGGCCTTCTCTATGTTCTTAAAACTGAACCATGGGGAAATGCAGGAGTTTCAAGATCTGGAATCTGCTTTACACAAGATTTTGTTTGTGTGTTTCAATGACTTTCTCACTGAAATTATTGAAATGGGCTATTTTACATCATTGGCCCAGAAGCACTATAAAGGCTCTTTCATACCTCTCTTTGACATGAGAGACAACTGTTTTCATGGCTGAGAGATAAATGGAATTTTGTCCGTGACAGAAGTAAAGTATGTAGTTTAATAAAATCACTTAAATCAATTAATAATTTTTATTGCTTATTTGGGAATGGGTTGTAACCTCACATAAAAATGAACCGCACACCTGCTTTCTCTGTCCCTTGGAACAGCCACTATGCTGAGGCCTATGTGAAGAAATCGGGTCGGATTTTCTGCATGCTCTCTCCCGAACCTCCTGCCTACTGAGTCTGAACTGTACACTCAGCAACAACACTGCAGCTAATGAAATGGGGTCCACTAATTGAAAAAAAATGGCCGGCTCCCAGCAAAACATAGACTCCAACACAAACTTCAGTAAGGATAATAAACAACAAAAAAGTTTTATGTGCTGGAGCCTGTTGGGCCAAACAAGAATCAAATCGTCAGCAGGAGAAAACCAAAACACAGTCAGTATAGCTGCAAGCGGCGATTCGCGGGTTCATACCTTTTTTCGCAATATCGCCATCAAAGTTATTTCACACATACGGTTTAACATTGTTATTAAACACATCCTGCAAGTTTTGTAACAACTGGACAACAATTTTCTGATCTATAACTCAATTTGTATCATTCCACATCCAGTTACGATGCATTTATAGCGCCCTCTAGTGGTCAATTTGAATGAGACTTTCAGGGTATGTGTGAGGTGGTGATGTAGACATATCCTGCAAGTTCTGTGTTGATTGGACAAATAATATGCATTTGTAGCCTGTTTTTCGTTTTATCCCCTGCAGTTTGTTTGCATTTATAGCACCCTCGGGTGTTCGATTTGAATGAAACTTTCAGGGCATGTTTCAGTTACTTATGTGGACATATCCTGAGAGATTTGTGATGATTGGAGAATGAATATGGGATTTATAGTATAATTTGTGTAATGCTAAGCACCTGTCTTGCACTTGTAGGGACGTATGTACATCAAAATGTCCAGGTATATCCGAAGCACCTATCTGAACATATCCTGTGAGTTTTGTGATGATTGGCCCTACGGTTGTTGATTTGTGGTCATTCATGTCCAGAGCCAAGCCCCATTCAAAGTTCATTGGTCCATATCTTGAAAAGTAATTGAGATATCGACATGCTTTATACAACTTTTAATAGGCTTGATCCAATGATGATTCACTGAAAATGTGGTGGCAATCAGAGTTACGGTCTAGGAGGAGATGTCAAAAATGTGATTTTCAAAAAATTCAAAATGGCGGAAAAAAACTCTAGACGGACCTTAATAGTCCTTGAGGCTTTTTTGTAGAGCACATTGAGCTGCACCTGTGTGAGAAATTTTAAGTCAATCAGACTTACGGAGTAAGGGGCGTGGCCTTTCAAAGTTTGCATTTTTAAGCCTTAATTATAGCGCCACCTTGTGGCCGATTGGGTTCATATTTCTGTGGAAGCTGATGCACACCATTTCCAGTTATTCCCCCAAGTTTCATGTTTCTAGCTCATTCCAGCTCACGGGAATTTGAGCCAGCGCGGCAGAACACAAATAATAATAATAATAATAATATATCTAAAACACACAAAAACAATAGGGTTCTACCGTATGAACCCTAAATATAGTAAAGGTGTATGAGTCAAGGAGAGACCTTGCCTCAAACACCTTACATTTGTTTTGGATGTAAAAAGCGACCCAGAGATAGCTTTCATCCTATTGGACAGGTAAACTAACATTACTGCAAAGCATGTGAAATATATTGATGGGGATTTTATGTTTTAGTTAGCTCAATTTTGAGAACATTAGCTAACACCAACCAGTTGCTAATGTTATCTGTTGCTAAATACTGTGGTTGCAACGTTATTACTTCAAAGTGTTGTTTTTAGCCTGCAAGAAATGTGATAACGGTACAAAATGTGGACAATTTGTTTATTAGCCTATGGATGCAAGGCAGGGGCATTGGCATGGATCAATTAAGAGTTATTTTCATTTTACCTATACTCAAGTTCAGAGCTTCTTCAGTGGTCTCAGTCACTGTAACTTATGTGACCCACATAATATACAATAATGAAACATAACGCTGCAGACAACAACACGCAGTGAAAGACCCATTCAGTAAGTTGCAGTAACATTATTTACTGTGGTCTAACTGTTCTACTAAAGTGTGGCAACAATCTCATTTATAATATCTGGTTATCTCTTTTTTCGGGCTTTATTGCTGAAACATGTATTACCCATGACAGAAATACAGTCACTGGAAAAGAAGGATGGCGTTTTTGGTTCAGGAGCAACGGACCACAGTCCACCCAGTTCGGTCAACCGGAACAGGCACCACGGCGGGTGCAGTGATGGCCCAGCTTTGACTTAAGACTGATCCTTGGCCAAGCAAAGGAAATTAGAGACTGTTGTGCATTTTTGTAGAGACCTGCCCTGTCAACATCCCGGATCAAGCACTGGGCGATAAATGTTCCGTGTTCTGTGCTGTCAGTGCAGGACTCCGGCAAGTTCAGTGGAGGTGGAGGTTGCACTGCAGAATGTTCTGGGTGTATACGTGTATGTATATAGTCATTGTATATAAATAACTGTATATCTTATGGTGAGGTTGATATTGATAAGACGAGATATGAGTGGGTTGCTGTACTTTTTAAGTGCTATAGTGTTTAAGACAATATGCATCCTCTAAACTAGTTAGCATTGGTTCTTTTGTAGTGTGCTGTGTGTGAGCTGCCTCAAGCAAGCCAACAGAATGATTGAGCACAACATATTCTGCTACTGTCCATCTACATATTTTAATGTATGTTATTTTATTTGAAACATTAATTGACGTGCCTGTAGCGTTGTTAGTTCAAAGAGACGTGCCCGAGTGTGCTTTGTGTGAGCTGCCTAAAGCGAGCCAACTGTATGACTGACCAGTACATATTCTGTTCCTGTCAAGATAATAAACGGCTGCATTGAGAGATACACAACGAGTCGAGGGGTTGATTAAACCGGCCAGATACAGTGAAGTGTAGCTGAGCGCGGTTACACAGGAGCACATGCTTCGAAACATAGTGGCTGCAATCTGAAACCTCACTACTAGATGCCACTGAAAACTACACACGGCTCCTAGTGCAGGATTGTCAGGAAAAATACCATTTAACTATTATTATGAGTCAACATTGACATTTCTAAGAAGGTCTATTCTTCAAGTTGTCCCAGTGAAACAAAGTTCTCACCTTTAGGAAATCCATGTTACCTAGCCCAAAGATTAAGCCAAACACAGCCAGAAAGAGGAAGATAGTGCTGTACTTCAGAAGGCATCTGCTCCCTCTATCAGTCTTCATCTCTGCATAGCACTGTGGCCACTTCATCTGGTACTGAATTAAAAAATAAAACCAATGGTTATGCTAAAGAATATTATTTACTAAACTTTGAGTCAATTGTGACTTTCTCTTCATACAGATAGTGTGG
>NW_024040375.1:0-25000 GCF_014851395.1 Micropterus salmoides
AATGTTTAAATGGCAGATTAAAGTTGATCTGTTTATGGATTGGGCGTTCTCTCACAGTTGGCATTTTTAAGGCTTTTAGGCCATTTTTTGTGTTGGTATTATTACAGATTGTGGCTTTGGTAGTTATACATGAACATTCTGACAATCTTAAACTGTCTTCATTAGCACCAAGTGCTGATTGTCTCACATCTCCAGTAAGATACACATCTCACCTCCATTTGTCATTGCACATTCATAAATGTACCAAAATACAATATAATGATATAAATACTGATATAATGTTTTGAAATAACAAGTAAACCAATGCACATACAAACACTCAAACACATCAATCAAAACTTGTGTAACTTATATATTTCAAATGAAGTGCTGCTGATCTTTCAGCGTGATGCATTTCAATGATGGCAAAGTGCAAAGACGGCAAAATGAGTAATGCACCAAAAAGCAGCATCTAATAAACATATTCACTGTGTTCTATGACAAAGCAGCTCCAGCATGGCCATGTGGCTATAAAGGGGAAAATGCTTTTCTGTTGACTGAGGTTTGCAGTGAGTTCTGCTCCCAAGTGCCAATGTTTACACTTGTGTACTAACTGATGTGCGGATGAGATTAAGAAAAGCTTCATACGATATTTGATCAAGACAAAAGGCAACTACACAGAACATTTCTTAAGAAAATACTTCTACTTTTGTTCCATTTATTGATAAAGGCCTCTTATTCCAACTTTAATTTGACTAGAGAGTGTTGTCAACATCTTGATCATGACAGCTGTCTTTTTATGAAGACATTGGCACAACATAGAAGGCAACAACATTGGCTTGAAAAACATGATTGCACTGAGCTACCATCAATTATGTGCTGAATGGCAGGAAATACCAACACTGTTAATCAATGCATGCAACTTCCACAAATGCTGTAGATAGAGGAGGAGGAGAGTTACCCGGAGCAGACTCGTTCACTATCAAATATACAGCAGGTTACCCCTTCTCGCCTCTTAATTATGAAGTGCAGTCATTATGATATCTCCTTTGCCAGCTCAACATTATCCTTGGTGATCATGCTGGGCTCTCCTTTCTGTGTCAGGCTGTCTCCCTCCATTGCAGTCTCGCTGGCGAGCCTGGCTGGCTGCTCCTCCATTTGCTCCAGTTCTTCCAGTATGGTCTGAACACGACGGACTCCATCCCGTCTCGCCTGCCGTACATCTACACGACCCTCTGGGTCAACCGAGTCCAGTGCTAAGAGCTCTTTGGTCAGTAGCTCCTCCAGTAGCAAATATTTCTTATCATTCTTCTTTCCATCAAAACATTTCACCTCCTGCTCCAGTTTAGCAACACGGTTGACTATCTGCTGTACCTTAGCCAAGCCTGGGTGGACTGCGCACTGAGCAGCCTGTTCAGCTTCAACCTTTACAGGCGGGACCTCGGGGGGAACAAATGTCATGTCCTGGGCCTCTGGTTTTGGAGGTATTTGAACTGTGATATCTGCAGTATGTTGTTGTGGTTGCTCTGGTTTCTGCGGCTGCTGGAACTGTTGCTGCGACTGCATTAACTGTTCAGGATGCTGAGGCTGAGGAGAAGTCTGAGGTGGTGCCTGCTGGAACTGCTGAGGTTGCTGAGGTGGAGTTTGCTGGAACTGCTGAGGTTGCTGAGGTGGAGGCTGTGGGAAGTGTTGAGGTTGCTGAGGTGGAGGCTGTGGGAAGTGTTGAGGTTGTTGAGGCTTTTGTACGTCAGCTTCTTCATACAATGGCTGGGGGAGTTGCGTGTTCTCGGGCTTCTGCTGAGCACTTTGTTGTTCCTGCTCCATTTTCTGGGGCGGGTCTCGTGTGAGGACATGCTGCTGAACCTTAAAAGTTCAAAAGAAGTCTTAAGGATCTGTCACAATTTAGGTCAACACTTGCTGATGTGAAAATCAAACGTTTTTTTGAACATCAAGAAAAATCCATGCGAAAACACACAATAATAAAATTACCTGTGGTCTTTCTCCCAGCACCTGCGTTATAATAGGTGACTGGCTTCTAATATGAGGGGGGAGGTGAATAGAATCGCGATGCTGGGGAAACAGTATCGGAGAAGCCTTTTCCCGGGGAGGCTGCATTGCTGCAGAATAGCCAGGCCATTCGTCGGTCTGAAGCCGATGGAAGGGCTGCTGGTGCTCTGAGTAGGGGTTGCGCTGAGAGTAGACGGAGGGATTTAACTGAGCCTGTGTTTGTGTTTGGCCTCCTCCACCCTCATGGATCACCGGGATGGGGATGTAACCTGCTTGAAGACCAGTGCTGCTGGGCCGTGGGGGTTGGTGATGTGGGGCATTGTAAACCTTGAAAGTATATCATATTGAAACAGTGAAAATTCAGTATTTGGTCATTTATTTTCATTAAAAAACTTAACTGATGATCCTTGCTTCATATCTACATTTGTGCATACAAATTATACAGCATTGCAGCATGCATCATCTTCAAATTCAACCTCTGCTGTTTGTGAAACAGGCGATGTGGCCTTTCCAGGCTCAGTGGAGCAGCCGTCTGAAGGTCCATGTAAAGGTGATCTAGGCCTGCAGTGGGGCCCTGGCGTCGGGGAAGGCGTCCGCCCGTCTGTTCGGATATTCTGTGCAGTGGCTGGCTGAATGTAGGAATAACATGGATGCTGTTGCTGCCTCAGTTCTGCGCCATCATGGAAGACTGGGATAGGAACATAACCTGGGCGAAGAATGGGGTGCTTCATCTCCCTCACAAAGGTCTTCTGCGTCTCCTGAGGGCTTGGTTCTGGTGGTATGTTGGGTCCATTTGCTGACACTTCTCTGACCTGAAACACAGCCAGTAGTATATGTCATTAACCAATTCAACCACAAAAATAGTGATTAGTGAGTATAGTGATGTCCTTTATACTACAAACTTGGTTGACATTATAATCCCTGTCCTTTTAATTATTATTAAATATTTTGCCAGGTGATTGGTTTATTTTGAACAATTGAGAAGTTATAAAATCTACTAAAACTAACAAAATGCTTGAGTATTTTAAGTTATTTTTGCTTATATTTTTCATCTTCAGCTCAACATGTTGTCTGCAAAAGCTTATGACATGAAATTAGCACAAGCCACATGCTGGTAAAACAGGCGACGTGCTTTCAGACACAAAATAATGATTTGAGTGACTTGTGTATTTGAACATGTATCTGTCAGTGGCTGGTAGATATTCACATTTAAGTTAATTCCCCACCCCCCATACGCCCAAATGGTCAGATTGGAGAGTGCTCTCAGTCCTGAGATATCTGCAAAGGTTATAGGTTAAAATGTGACATTTCCACAAGGGAATGCCAAAAGTATCACCTCTTTGAGTATTTGACAAATGAAATTAACTTCGGACTACGTCATAATTGCCGTGTTTGTGTTTGATATTTTGCTTCACAATGAGAGTGACATAATTCACCTGGCTGAATTTCCTGACACTTATCCCACTCACAATAGTTTGGCACACCTTCTGAAGTAGCATATTATTGGCTAATTATCCTGTCTACCCAAAGAGAGAGACAACTCTTTTTTGCTTGGCCATTTCACAAAGCCCATGAAGAAGTTAGAGCCAATACTTGAATGATTTTTGCATATACTGTTACATGAATAACTGGATCTCTTCCTTGTGTCAGTCTTCTTTGACCACACCTAATCTGATCTATCTCTTATGAAAAAGAACCTAAATAATCCCAGAAAACATTTGTATGCAGAGATACTGATAATCACACTAAGAACTCATTATTGGGGACTTACTGTTGCAGGAAATTAGCATTAATTAAATAAATATCACAAAAAACACTGGCACTATCAACACACTCCTGGGTGTCAGACAAGGAGACTAACCAGGAATAATGTAAATTGTCATTAGCCATTAGGTAAGGTTTTATTATTATTCTCATAGAGTAATAAGTGACTAGACACCTACCAATGGCAGCTATAGAGCAACAAAGCAACAGGTCTACTGATTGTTAAGCACTCTGTGAAAGATTTTGATGATTCTGAAAAGTCTATGTTTAGTCAAGGCTCTACCTCTATCCACTAAACACAAATACCTACACAGCAAACACTGCATTTATATGTAAGCCAGTGTTTCCTTTAAGACAAAAGTTAATAAGTAGCTGAGAGCGACCCTTTGCCCTCTGCCATTTCAGCATGGGACACTGCTCACTGCCAGCACCATTGCACCAATTTTATCCCCGACAGCTGTGTCTTTCTAGCAGATTCTTCGGGACACTAACTTTGGACAACAGTGTCTATCTCTGAGACGAAAGACTGCCAACTGGCAGCCCGTGAAGCCCAGTTCAGCCCACGGGTTTTCTCTGCAGGTCTGCATGTTTTCCACAACATGTATTAAATCCAGCTGAATATGATATGCAGGGCAGCCAGCGCCTCTGTCGTACTGTTTAACGTTACTCCTCAGGCCAAAGTGAAGCGGACCTGTCTCAATCCTTGTAAGGGAAAAAGTTTAATATGAGCAGGACGTCGCAGTGTTTTCCGTCACGAAAGAAACGTTATTAAAATACTAGAAGCTCCTCATAGATAGCCTTTACATGCTGCATGGTGAGTCATCGAGTAATAATAGTGTTAGATCATGACAACGGGCTTGATCACCCGTTATAATAGGCTTATGAGCTGTCTGTGAGGGGGAGGTGGCGGTGCCAAACAAGGCCTAACGTTACAGTCAACAAGATTAATATATAACAGTGATGTAGCACAACGCTTCTGCCGCTTTATCAGCGCATCAAACCAAAACACGCACTGTCAGCGACGTAGCTCGACACAAACCCGCCGTTAAAGAGTTGTAACGTTACAGCCGTCAACACTGACAAACCAACTTTATGCCGCCGCTCTTTTTACCTTTTTCGTGTCGTGTCTCGGGTCATTCCAGGTTGTCGTGCGGTTATTGTGGTCCACAAAGAAGGGCCATCCAGTCTGAGGGTCAATTTTTACTTCCCATCCGAGCGGGAGAGGGTCGTTGTCATTGTTGGCCATCGTCTGTATCGGTGACTGTGTCTTCATGCCGTTCATGTTGCTGGTTGTCGAGTACTGAAACATTTTATACAGGCGACGGACGCTTTAAAGATTCCTTCAAGTGACGTGGAAAAGTGGGCTGGAAGTTTCTCGAAATAGCAGGGTTAATGTTGGGGGCGGACGACGCTGGATACGGTGGCATGGGTTCCCAAACCTGTTGTGTCGCAGACCCCCCCCCCAACATAGCCTCTGTTCCTCTGCATTATATTTCCCCACTTTAAATTAATAGAAGGGTTTTCTTTCTTTCTTTCTTTCTTTATTTTGCTGCAGCTGTGGAGAAAGTGACCGCTCTGATCATGACAGTCACATTCACTCCTGCTGACTGGGAAATCTCCTCACCTGATATTCCTGGGACTTCCTGGAGCCCCATCGGTCGCATCATTGCGTCCCTGGAGCACAACCTGAGAACAATGTGTATTAGAAAAGGGAATCCCAAGCCTTTTCATAATAAAAGGTTACCCAAATAGATGTACTCAAACTCCCACATGAGAAATCTTGTCCAAGGGAACTCAGTCTGGATTTGCGATGATTTGGTACACAATTACATAACTGTAGTGGTGTGATCCAGTGTAGGCTCAGTGACACCTCTAATGACGGATCTTCCTTAATACAACTCAGCATCATACTAAGAGGGAAATACTAGTAGCCTAAATCTCAAAAAACCCATCCTCACTTGGCTGGAGAAACCACCACGTGGGTTTTTAGAGGTGTTCAAACACAGTTTGGACATCACAGTTGAAGAAAATTGATTTCTGTATTTTTGGACACCTGAAAATAGTGAGAAGATTGACACTAACAAAACCTGTATTACATAGCCTGTGGAGCCAAGTCCTGTAAACTGATGTTTGTAAGTGTAAACACCATATATATAATCCAATTCATATTTATGTTCTTATCTATATAGCATATTTAAAAACGACAAGGTTACCAAAGTGATGCACAAAAAAATATATATAAAAACATAATAACACATAAAACATCAAACAGACAACACACAATATACATTATTTTCCCCCCACATACAGGATTTATTGAATAATAAGTCAGCTCAATAACCATTTTTCAATTGGAACATCAGGGATGTTATTCTATTGTAGCAACACAATATGGGAGATACACATTGATCATAAAGTAGCCAGATTAAATCAGTAACCCGTCTCTTGAACTCATTGTGTGTGTGTGTCCTGACACCCAAAAGTTCTTATTATGATGCTTCTTTTGCTTGGGGAAAAAGTTCCAGTCAGGTCCACATTTTTCAATTCAGTGTGTAACAATAGTTGATGCCTTCAATTGGTGAAATTGTTAATACAGAGATTAATCACATTGACAAATTATTATCAGATTCTTGATTCTGTGACTATTTTGATATTTCTAGAACATTTGTCTGCTATGACCAAGGGCCATCTCTGACTTCTGCAAGCCTACCAACCAGCACTGAATGGATATGTATCTGGTTACCACCCGTCCTGCCATGACCCCTATGGATTAAAGACCTCAGTGTTGCTAAACACAACTTGGAACCACTACTCCTTGGTTGGAGAGTGAGTGAAGATAAACTTTCAGGGTTTTTTGATTGGCATTGTCTTTATAATTTAATAATGACACAGGAGAAACCATACTTTTTGGCCCTTTAATAAAATTACTTCAAAATAAAAGCACCTGCCAAAAACTCATTAAAGCCACTATACTAGGAGGGAAATGGAAAATGTCTGTCTTTGGCGCCCCCTACTATCCCGCTACTATCAAAAAGACATAGTGGCAGACAGTGGTATATTATAGTGTTACAAGACATAGGTATCAGAGCAATTTACTTTTATTGGATTCATTAGTCAGCACTCGATACACTTTAATACACCGTTTGTACAGTTATTAATCAAAAAAACAACGTGTTATTCAAAAGATGCTCACACTGAAGCATTGACATCTGAACACAGATTCCAGAAAGGTCCCCGGTGGTCGAGACACTCCCTGAACCGTCGACCACCGGTGATTAAAACGAGCGTACCCCTCCATTCCACTTCAAAATAAAAGTATCTTACTGAAATACTTCCAGACTTTGCCTAATGTGATAAAGTAACTACTGACGGTGTTTGCTGTTTGGGCTTTTGTAGTTATTAGTAATTCATTAGTCACCTCCAGAAACATAACCATTCTTTATAATTATAATTATAATTTTCACTGCTGAAACTGTAAAAATGGTGGCTTCTGTTACCTCCGATCTCGCCGGGGCTCTTCACGCGCACGCACCCACGCGCTCGCTCCTAGCGTGACGTATGCACTAGCGCCCGGTTAGCTAACTTCTAAGCTAGTTAGCTATTTGTTGTAGTTAGTAGCGTACATCGGAGTCGTTTAACGTTAGCTAACTACATAGTAACTAACGTTTTCTGCCCAGGTGACTGTCGGTATCGGCCATGGACGACGAAAGTCACCCCAAAACCCTGTAAGTAATTTTAGGTGTTTAACAGTAACGTTAGCGGTAGGTATCGTTAGCGACCCGGTGGCTAACTTAGCTACCCGCTGTTTACACAAACGTGGTGCAAACTGCAGGACAACATAAACATTTAATGGTTTAACTATCGTCAGGTCATTTAACATAGGGTAAAATTAACAACCATACGTATTTCATGAGTGCGTGTAATCTGTAAGCGTTAACGGCTGCAGCTGTCTAACATTGTTTAGTTGTTATTAATGGTAATGTTGGGCTAGCTTTAAGCTAATGTAAATAACGTCACATCAATAACTCGCCATTACTAACCACACGTTTTTAACCGAAATAAGCGGCCTGACAGTTTTTCACTGTCACTATCTGTGCCACTTCCCCGTTACCTGGAGTAAACTGTTTTCTCATGATGAACCTCCTATTTCTCATCCAGGTATGTGGGGAACCTCTCAAAGGATGTAACAGAAATTCTGATTCTGCAACTCTTCACCCAGATAGGGCCTTGCAAAAGTTGTAAAATGATCACAGAGGTAAGCAGCCAACATTGTTTGTTGTTGGTTTATGATCTTACAGTATGTTTTTTTTATTTTCCTTATGTTTTATGTCTCCTGCCCCATCATTCACATCTAGAGGGTGACCACCTACTGCTTTTCATCTAAAAGTTGTGAAGAACTTAAACACAGTGATTTCAGTTGTGGTCCCACACTGCTGGGGAATTAACTAAACTAAAATGTGAATACAAACAAATGGACCGTGCTTTTGAGTTGCAGTTACATCTCAGTTGTCTACAAAATAGTGGAATCAACCTTTTGAACGGTTGTGTTTGACCTTGTCCCTTGCAGCACACAAGCAATGACCCCTATTGCTTTGTGGAGTTCTTTGAACACAGAGATGCTGCTGCAGCCCTTGCAGCAATGAACGGGAGGAAGATATTAGGAAAGGTAGGACAGTTTGTCTGGTCTAAAATTAAAAGCAAGGTTAGGCAGCTCTGAGCTCCCCTGTGATCCTTGCGTAGAAAATGTCTATTTCTCAGTTCGCTGCCATACTTTTAAATGCTCTCTGTGAACTCCCTTCTTTCAGGAGGTCAAAGTAAATTGGGCCACCACTCCAAGTAGCCTGAAGAAAGACACATCCAGTACGTGTTCACCTATTGATTTTCTAATCTGCTGAAATCGAAGTCTACCAGAAAATGGTAAACAGTGTCTTTCCTTTTGTTTGTCTTTTGTTTCTAGATCACTTCCATGTTTTTGTGGGTGATTTGAGCCCTGAGATCACCACTGATGATGTCAAGGCTGCATTTGCACCTTTTGGGAAAATTTCGTAAGTTTTCACAATAAAGGGTATTTATTTTTATGTGCAGTACAATAATGTGTATGCTACATTGAAATATTAAGGTACTCATCTGTTAGCTTGTACTCTGAAAAGACCATCTATGACCATGTTTACATGCATACAACATGGATATTGACATTATTCTAAATATAAAAAATATTTAGAAATTCACCCTTAATGTGAAAAAGAATGTCGACACCCTAAAGGTTTTTGCTCAACAGTTTACAAGTTACGTCTGATCTCAGATTCATTCTTTGGTTTTGGGATAAAAACATTGTTGATATCAGGTGAAATCGTGGTCATCCATGAACTTCAAGCTCCCTCCTCTCTTGCATGCAAGAGGTGAAAACCCAAGTTATCTCTTGTGAGACACAATGTTTAGAAAAAAAAAATAGAGTGTTTAGGAGAATAGCTTAATTTTTGTTTATCTTGATGTATTCTTTTTTTTAAAAAAAGACACTACATCCATGCGTGTAAACATAGTTGATGATGGACCAATATCATTTTATTTTCACATGAAAGTGATGATCAGAATGGACTGAAACTCTTAACCATCATATGTATTGCTTTGTGTTTAAAAACACTTATAACAGATTGGAAAATCCTCATTTAAATTATGATTAACCAAGACCATTTCTGAAGTTGAAGTTGTTAGGCGCTTTATTGTAGTTGCTTACTTGTGGTCTTGGTGTGTTGTGTCTCTCTGTTTTTATGACTGAAGTGTCCGCTTTTAGCTCACTCTTGCTTTTCTTTGCATATTTAGGGTGTGGTAAGTAAAGTGTATGTCAGCAAAATGTAAGCTGTGTGTGTGAACCTGAACAGCTTTTAGTTGTGGGTCTCAGTAAAGTAATAGCACTTTGGTTATTTTACAGAAATGCTCATAGGATTGGACAGGAGCTTGAAGGCTAACAGCAAGGAACTGTGCACTCTGGAGACTCAGATGTAGTTTTTTTTCTCTATTTATTCCATTCTTTCCATATGTCTTTATTTGTAGATGCTATATGTCAACATGATCTAGCTTAGATTAACAAATTCTGATACTCAATGTATTCCTCTAAATCTATGTTTAAATTGTCTCATTTTGATTTGCATAGTGTTGTTTATAGTGCAATGACCTCTTCCAAAATTTCTGAAAATGTCAATTTCTCAAAATTTGCAGCTCCCCAAACTCCATACTCCATATTGGTGGTAAAGAATTGACCAGGAAAAATAAAGAAATCTGTTAACAGGCCATGTATGCCTTTTAATTCCTTTTTTTCTCTTTTGATATTTTCTATACGTATTTCTATTTGTAGGAAGAGCACCAACAGCAGATTTTAACAATGCATGGTAATCCATATAATCTGTTCCTTTTGTGAATTTAAATCAGTAGCCTACTGTTGAAGACTGAACAAGGAGTGGTGCTCTAGTGTCAAGGATCCATTAATACATCTGACATTATTTAAAAACAATATTGTAGGATGCATGTATTTGTACTTGTTTTTTTTTTTGTTGTTGTTTTTTTTTTTTTTTCCCCAAGTGTTGCTTTAAAGTTATATTACGAGTCAGTGCTCAGTACAAGGTCACGATAGCTAATGTACATTAATGTAGGACAGAGTAGAGGATTCACAGTTCAGTGTGTTTTGCGTGGTTCCTTTTAGTTTGAAGCATTTAAACTGGAAAGTGCTCTGAAGTTGTTTTCACGTTTCCCTCCAGGGATGCGCGTGTTGTGAAGGACATGACGACAGGCAAATCAAAGGGGTATGGATTTGTGTCCTTCTACAACAAACTGGTAAGGCTCCAGTGCAAGAACACAGACTGAAGGTTATTTCTATTTTCTGTTTATTATCCTACTTTAATGCATTAACTGTAATTCAAATATAATGAATCATAGTTGAAACCATAGTCACAACAACTTTAATCATCTAACATTACATAGTTTATTGTTTACCATCAGTAGTTTCAATATTACTTAAATTAAAAAGAGTAATGCATATTTTTAGTACTGATTATGGTCACCGATAAACTTTATAGATTCATCAAATCCAGAGGGGTAACTGTCTTTGATTTTGGTTTTATAGGATGCAGAGAATGCCATTGTTAACATGGGGGGACAGTGGCTTGGAGGACGCCAAATCAGGACCAACTGGGCAACGCGTAAACCACCTGCTCCAAAGAGTGCCCAGGACAGTAAGTTTTAAAGGCCCTGCACACCCGCACAGGGGATTTAACTTATTTTGGATGATTTGAGCTCTTCTCATGGCGCAGTCAGACCAAACATCCCATTAATTTCTTTGTGTGACAGGGCGAGAAACATTAGCTTCTTAGTCCAGTGGCTTCATGAAATGCCCAGAGCAGAGGTCCAATCAGCCAGGAAAAGTGAAGACAGGGGGATATTGACTAAATTAGATACAGTTTTTTTTAATTTATTTTTTTATGCAGTATTTTTTTATCATCAGTAATATGGTTATGATGATCACATTGCAGAATTACACCTGTTGGGTGCTTTCCTCAGTTACCCCATTAGGTAAATGTAGCTTTCTGCCAGGAGTGGATGTCATCAGCTGATACCCAATCTTCATACAGTGTTTCGACCCTTAACCACAACACTCTCCAGTTGGTGGGTCGGCAGTGGTGGCCAAATCACTGCCCATCCGCCCCTGGCTTCTAGCTTTCCTCCTCTCTCTTGCTCCATATCCAGCAAGAAGCTCGCTCAGCCTCCTCCCCCATCTTACGAGCAGCGTTCTTCTTGCTCATAAGTAGAAGCATTCCCTGTTCTTTTTTCTTAGCAAAGACAGCCGAATAAGCTTACAAAATGGTATCACCTTACCATACCAGACTTTTATTTATTTGATTGATCAACACTGTGTATAAATGTAGAATCACTCCGTTACAAATGTTATTTGTTTTGATTTCAGATGGCTCAAAGCAGCTGAGGTTTGACGACGTAGTGACTCAGTCCAGTCCACAGAACTGTACCGTGTACTGTGGAGGGATCCAGTTAGGACTATCAGGCAAGTTCTGTAAAGATTCGTTGTTACAACCTTTAGTCACGCTACAATAGTCCAAACATAGCCCATACATACACTTTGCTCAAATAGTCTAAGAACTAACCAGATTAACCTTTTTGCTGTTTAATTCTTTCAGAACACCTAATGCGACAGACCTTCTCACCGTTTGGTCAAATAATGGAAATCAGAGTTTTCCCAGAGAAAGGCTACTCCTTCATCAGGTGATGCCTCAGTCCATTGCAGTATTTGGCCTGTAGATGTCAACACCAGCATATTGCATGACTCAGTGACAGGCCAGTCAATACTTGACTCAGTGTCAGTGGCCTTTTCTGTTATGTTTGTCTTTACATCAGTGCTATTGTGAGTGATCAGTCTGCTCAAAGTTTTAATACTGTCTGATACAGATTGATGTATTTGCCTGCTAAGCTGTTCTTCTCCTTTTTAAGGTTTTCATCTCATGAAAGTGCTGCCCATGCCATTGTTTCAGTAAATGGCACAGCCATTGAAGGACACATAGTGAAGTGCTTTTGGGGCAAAGAATCTCCTGACATGGCAAAAAATCCACAGCAGGTAGGGAAAACCTCACTGATAACGAAACTGATAACATAAAATAAAAAATGTTGTTATTAGAGATGAGTGTAGAACTATGACAGGACATGAGAACATCTTGTCCTGTCTTTTTAGCCAAAATTATGAAATGGAAATAGAAATGTTATTACAAATCTCAACATATGTTTGCAGAGACTAAAATTTACTTTTCAAAAGGATTACATTTCTTGCTGTAATATTCTGTTTGTAATATCATTTGCTCCTGATTAGCATCTAATGGGACAGTTAAAACATTTATTCACTTTTTTCTCTCTGATGGTGTCGCTCAGGTTGAGTACAGTCAGTGGGGGCAGTGGAACCAGCTCTATGGGAATCCACAGCAGCAGTATGGGCAGTATGTGACCAATGGGTGGCAAGTTCCCTCCTACAGTATGTACAGCCAGACGTGGAATCAGCAAGGATTTGGAGTAGAGTGAGTTTTACTCTGTAGTATGTATTCAATTAAACTTTTGTATTACTATATTGTCAGACCCCTGTCATTAAATACCTCTAAATCAAGATGGTAACTTGACACTTTCTATAAGATAAAAAACGGATATCTTTCCCTCCAGCCTGGGGAGCATTGATTTATTATTGAGTAACACCGCTGATCTTTATACGCAGTGACCACATTCACACTAACTTGATATTTGGGGCATCTTTGCAGTCAGTCCCAGTCACCGGCCTGGATGGGAGGCTTTGGATCTCCATCAGCCCAGGCTGCAGCCCCGCCTGGTCCAGTGATGTCCAATCTGGCTAACTTCAGCATGGCTGGCTACCAAACACAGTGAACTTAAGTGCAATACCAAGGGGATTTTGTCAACTCTTTTAGACCACACTGCACTCATCTTGACAGCTGCTGTGGTGGAAGAAGGGCAGGGGCCATATTCACAAAGCCTTTGTAGCAAATAGATGTTCCTAAACAACCAGTTTAATAATTATGGTTTTAAGGGGAGTGTCCATTTCATTCAGAACCTTTTAAAAATGTATTTGAAGATAATTCCTAATTCTGTTATGGAAAAGTGCTCTTGGGCCTCTGAAGTAAAGCCAAACCAACTGTCTTTGTTTAAGTAGATGTTAAAGGGCTTGCCAACCATTTGAATGTTCGACCCTTTGAAAATCTTACCCAGAATGTGACAAAGAGGATTTGCAGTGTTGCATGCTTACTGAACAGATATCTTAAAGCAACATTATGTAAGAATTATTTTTCTCCTCTTAGCTTCCTCCTTCAACATCCTCCATAGTCTCTTCAGTCTTTTCGCTTCTGCCATTAATTATGTTGCCCGTCACCTGGCTCCAGCACGACACCAGTGCCGCTTTCTACCACATAAAAAAGCTTGTGTAGTCCTAAACTATACTCAGCAAAAAAAGCAAACATCCTTTCACCTACAACTGCTTTTATTTTCAGCAGACTTAACATGTGTTAATATTTGTATGAACATAAAAAGATTTAACAACTAAGACATAAACTGGACAAAGGTTCACAGATATACGAGTAACAGAAATGGAAAAATGTGTCCCTGAACAAAGGGAGGGTCAAAATCAAAAGTAACAATCAGTATCTGATGTGGTCCTGTGCAGGTGTTGTCAAATGTGGTCTTCCACTGCAAGAACAATCAGCTGTCCTTCCTGTCTCACTTTAGTGCTTTCTTAGGCATCTCACAGTACACACACATTGCCCTGGCAACATCAGCAGTCCTAATGCCTCCTTGCAGCATGCCTAAGGCACGTTCACGCAGATGAGCAGGGACGCTGCGCATCTTTTCGTGTTTTTCAGAGTCATTTGAAAGGTCTCTTTAGTGTTCTAAGTTTTTATAACTGTGACCTTAATTGCCTCGTGTCTGTACGCTGTTAGTGTCTTAACGACCATTCCACAGGTGCATGTTCATTGATTGTTTATGGTTCATTGAACAAACATGAAAGACATTGCTTACACCCTTTACAATAAATATCTGTTAAGTGATTTTTACAGAATTATCTTTAAAATACAGTGTCCTGAAAAAGGGATATTTCTTTTTTTGCTGAGTTTAAATGTACATATAGACACATAACAGCTACGTTAGTAATTATATTGGTTAGTTAGCGTAGTGGCGCTAAAAGCACACTTACTACAAGCAATCAAGAAGCTCACTGGGACATAACAAGGATTATAAGCCTTGGAAATCTCAAACTTTATGACCTTTTGAATTATCAAACTGTAGAAATATCTGCTCTCAGTAGTAGAACAGACTTGTTAAAATGTTTATTTACTTGTCATTTTTCTGTAATTTTATACAACAGAAGACAAAACTCCACTGAAGTCCCCATGCATTAAGGTCATTCCTGTCATATAGGTCAGTATTTAAAATGACATACAGTAATGACAGCGTTGCACAGATAAAGCAGGTATGATTGGTCACCAAGAATGAGCCAACCTGCTAAAAGTTGGTCTGGACTAAGCTTCAGCTCATAGCTAGAAATTCAGTCCTACTTTGATATATGAATGAAAAATGCTTTGTGAATATAGGCCCCGTAACAGTAGTTTACCTTTTCAGTATATGTGAAAAAACTATTTGTATAAACAATTATGGCTTTAAATTAGATTGATGCGGGGCATGGTGTCTCATAGGGTAAATCTTGTGTACAGAGAGAGTTTCACCTACACAGCTCTAAAAGCAAAATATATTAGGTTTTTCCTGTTTTGTATTGGAGTGATCAGCATGTTCTTTGCAGACTTTTGATGGACTAGTTTACACATTAATGTAACTTAGATTGGACTAATATATGTAATCCTGTGTCTCAGAGGAAGGTCTATAAGACATTCTCACTAAGAAAATATTGTAAAAATGATTTAACCCCCAAACTGACTGTGCTGATTCTGGGGCTGGTTTCCTAGAAAAATATTGAATCTTGAGATTTTTCCTTCTCTCTCTTGACAACCTCAGTTTCTTTTTAATGTCTGTGAGTGTTTTTGCGAAGAATCTTGGACTTAATTTAGCACCAAAACCAGCCCCTAATCATATTGCATCGTGTATTTAGATATTTCAAAATGTTGCACCCATTTTTGTAAAGACAAATTGTCTAATGTTTGAGGCTAACTATAAATTGGGATTATTTTATTTTATGTTTATTCAACGGAAAGTGTAAGGTTTCCTAAATATACCATTGGTGTGTCAGGGCAGCGGGCATATTTTCTCAATATTAGCAGAATATTTCCATATATTCCGGGTAGCTGTTTAAAAATAACTGGCACGTTGTGACAAGAGGATTTTGCAATGATGTCTGGATTTTCTGGAATTTGGATTTTACTTGTATATGTGCCATTCTGTACAGTGTATTACACTCCTATTACACACTTGTAAGATCACTCTCCTTTTCCTTTTGTACTACACAACAAACTAATAATATTGTGTTTGTTTATTAGGGCTGGGTGGTGTTCTTCTAACAAAACAGGGTCATGGCTGAGAGTGTAAATAGAAACCTTGATCACAGACCTTCATGAAACTTAAGAAATAATGTACATACTGTAGGTAGAATATTATGAAATGAAATGCCATCATTATAATATAATTTATGAATAAGCCTTAATTGATGTTTTAGTAAATTCAAATTTTTTGTTATTTACAGAGGCTCCATTACAAATCTAAATTCTTTTCCACTGTGGATTTTCCATTATTAAGTTTGTGTGCCATTTTCAGAAAGTTGCAGGAAGCAGGTGATGTTGAACTGCACGCTTATGACATGTAATATATTTGTTGCTTAAAATCCTGAATGTAATGGAAAGTTGCTTTAATGACAGTAATACATCTAAGTTGAACAACAGAAGTGATTTGTAATAATAAAGTATAAAATCAATTTTCCATATAAGTGGAAAAACTCAATAAGTCACTTCAAATAAAGAAACCCTTGAACCTTGTCATTCAGTACATTTATTGGGCACATAATTCAGAACAGAAATTCTGACAAGACGTACATTATTGTAAAATTGTGTTTTCAGCAACTCTACCAGTCACAGTAAATAACATTATTATACGTTTAACTATTAAACTGAGGTTCAGAAGTCTGAACCATCTGAATGTTTTATAGCATGTATTTACTATACATATATATTTGCTCAACCCCCTTTTTGTTTGCAGTAATGCTGGGAAGTATGAAACCTGAACTATGACAAACACATTTTAAAAAACATCCAGTCCACTGGGATAAAACATCCCATATCCAGTTATTTTGTATTTAATAGAAATGTTTTGGGTTTTTTTTTTTTTCATTTTTAATAAATGGCTGTAGATCTTTAATATACAGTGAATACTGTAGACACTGTCTTTGGTCGCTTGTTTGCTCTGTTACAACAAGAAGTTTTGGCAGCTCAGGAAGTGGGAAAAGTTGATGAAAAATTATTGAATCATTACATATAAAGATAAAAAAATTATTTTGTAGATACATCTCACTGAACTGTGCAAATGGGGCTGGTATCTTCTGAGCAGCTATAATAGAAGTTGAACATTCATAAACATGAAATGACTAGCAAAGCAAGCATACTCTTTGAAGTTAGGTGGCATATGCGCTGGATTATATTGCATAACTTTATTTTTCTAACCTACTGTTAAAATAAATGTATATTACACACCACTAATTATATGTAGATTTACATTCAGGTATCATCTACAACATACATTGTATATCTCTGAGCTTAAACTTTAATCAGTTTATTATGTTAGCTCTAGTGCAGTCGCCTAGTAAGCAAAGAATTTCAAAAAGGTATGGATACGCTATTTACGTATTTCCATAAAATGAGTGGCTATAACGTAATAGCTGAAGCAAAGTGTTGAGGTTGTATTGCCATTTTATACTGTCAGTAGTTTATTATTGATCTGACCGTCTAATTGTTTTTTTTCAACCTGAAGAATCCTTTTGAACAGCCTCTGAACATTGGGAAGTTGTGAAGCAGAAAATATTATTGGGTGTGTGACTCGGTCATGTCTCATGTGTGAGCTGACTTCCAGGTAACCCATGATGCTGCTTCTCAGAGGTTAATTACAGATGACAGTTGTACGTGGTGTTGCAAAGTGCTGGGCTCCTTGATGACATCTCACCCTTCGTCCCTCTGTCCACACAAACCAGGACGCTCCCATCTGAGGCAGTTTCATCACTCTGGATAGGGGGAATTCGAAAATGTAACATTTTGTATTTATAAGAATAAAACTAAGAAAGTCTAGTCTAATTTGCTGGAATACTTAAGAACATAGCTTCACTATACCTTTCAGTGTGATAATCCCTAATATTTGTAAGGTGAATCATTGTAGCTGTTTAGTGTTCAATGAAAAGACAAAGCATACAACAAGTTTTGAGAATATCTTTAACCTATTTCCATACTCACATCATCATTGCTCACAGTCAGTTTCCCTGCTGTTTCGTTCCTTTTAACTTTGTCTTGTAATCCCAGTTTTGCCATAATTAACTCAATCCTGGATGTGATTCCTGCCACAGAGCTTTCAAGGAGGAGAACCTGTCTGGCCAGTCTTTCGTGGTGAGAGAAAGGTAATTCAGTTTTTGGTTAATGTCCACTGCAATTTATTTTTCTTGTTTGACGTTTTAATGGTTAAATGTAAAAACCTTTCCTCACTTTAGAAACTGTTCCCGATCCACAAAGGTATGACTGGAGTGGTTCTTTTGCTCATCAGATGTTACAGGAGGCTTTTCTAGTAATTCTTTCCCATAAGTCAGTCCAAGATTGTTGAGTTCAGCAGAAAGAGCATCCTGCCAAAAAATTGGAGAAACCATCATAAAAGCACAGCTGCTTCTGTATTGTATTGCTTGTCAAGCTAAAAAAAGAAACAATTTTAAAAAAATGAATGAAGGTTTCACATTCATCTTGTAAATCAAGTCTAACAGAGTTTTACACAAACCCTCTTTTCTTCCAGCTCGATTTTCATCCTCTCTTGTTCGTGTTCGTCTAGAATTTGGTTCCCATCACGGTCAAACCGTGAAAAGGCTGCAGAAATTTCATGATCAGCATGTCCCATCCTATGAGATCATCAGAGCGGTGAGGGTTACATTTAATACTACGGTTAGCATCTGCTCTTCTTTTTGATATTTAGTCACTTACTCTTTCAAAGTTTCTCTGAAGTCCTTAAATTCAATTTCTCCAGAACCAGATCGTAGCGCTTTCTGAACATCGGCTATTTTCTCCTTTTTAAGTTTCAACTTTGTAAATGTCTTCATGTAGCTCTGAATTATAAGAGAACATGTGTTACTCTTGTAAAACCTTCTATAGATGTATACATTTTAACATTAATCTGATGTTTGCGTTTACCTGCTTGATGATGTCAGTAATCTGCAGGTCATCTTTTTGTGATGAGAGCTCCTCCTTAACCTCAGAATATGTGTCATTTATGATGGCCAGAAACATGTTCTGAAGGACAGATACATAAAGGGATCATGAGAGTGCTCATCTTTTTCATTTTAACATCAAGCATGTTGTGAAGCAGAATGACTTACCAGTAGAACAAAGAAAACAAAGAACACATATGTGACAAAGTAGATTGGCCCAAGAACTCTGTTAGCACGGTCGATGGCATTGAAATCAAAGTCTCCAAGAATAATCCTGAACTGTGTGAAGCTGCAGAAAGAAAAGAATCCATTCATTAATTCTCAATCATCCTATTTAAACATTTCCTGCTGAGGCGCTGCTGTGGACATCTCTTACATGCACTTGACGAATGTGCTGAAAGATTCAACCTCTGTCCCAAAGAGCAAATATCCAAGTTGAGCATAGGCAAAGAACACAATGAAGAACATGATGGCGAAGCCCAAGATATCTTTAGCACATCGACCTAGTGTGGAGGACAGCTGGGTCATGGTCTTGTTAAAACTGATGTACTTGAAAATCTAAAGGACAAGAGGAAAACACAGTCTTGGGGTGACGCCAGAGCCAGATCATTTTCCTGAATGTGTCAGACTGAAAGGTGTCATTACTTTACCTTGATCCAGGCAAAGAACAAGTTCACTGCATTCATGTTGTTGTACTGTGTTTGCCAGAAGGCCAGAAATTCAAAATCAGCGTAGATACCAGGTTCGTCCAGCAGTTTGCCAAGCAGTTTGTTCACTTTGACAGTTCGGAAAACATTGAATACGATGGCGACGATGGCGAGCTGGGAAGGAGAATAATTTTACTTCCTTGAACCCAAGCAGAATCAGATAAAAGGATATGTTTGAATCAAATAAGATTTTCTTACCATTATGATCACAATATCCAGGATGTTCCAGATGCTTTTGAAATAGGAGAACTTGTGGATTCGCAGCTCAAGAATCTCCTCTACAACATAATAGAGGATGAATAAACAGAAGACTATCTCGCAGCCGAGGATGAAGTAATCCCAGTGGCTGATGTAGCGGATCAGTTTGACTGTTCTTATCTGGTAGGAAGGGATCGCTCCGCCGGTCGCTGGGAATTCAACCACCAACCTGAAAGAAGTGGATAAAACTTTGGTCAGCCTATGGTGAGCGGATTACCAACCAATTGGTAAAGTCGTCAGTTGTCAATGGTGCTGTTTACCTGATGACACAGAACATGTTGATGTTTGCGTTGTACGTGGATAAGTCGATGAAGGCTACTCTGGTTCCTCGGTCAAGCCACAGGTTGTCCACCAGTTCCGTCAGTATGATGGTGCTCTCTTCTTTGGTCCGACTCAGGTCTTGATAGTATCCCGCTCCACTGTATGTGGTCAGCAAGCCCCAGTGAGAGGAACCTTTGATTTCTTTCTCCGTGTGGTAGGTCCAGCTGCAGAGGAAATAGAACATTTTGCTGTACTTCTCTGCTCTAACTGTATACCCAGAGTAACCCTGCAAGCTAAAACAGTGAGTGGCTTACGCAGTGCCATTGAAGAGGCCGAAGCTAAGGTCATCCTCCTTCTTCTCACTGTAAACATCGAAACATCCTATGATCTCATTTTTGAAGTCGTTGTGGACCTTGCATGAGTTGTTCATGATCTTGATCTGCCTCATTCTGGGGACTCCCAGCAGCATGTTCTCATAGTAGATAAAGGACTGGTCTCCACTGTTCAGGGGCTGGTTATTGTACCATTTAGTCCAGTAGAGGCCGTCCAGTAATGGGCCCTGGGTGTACTGTTCATATTAAGAGAGGGTAGATGCAGATTGAATTGCATGCAGAGGAAATTTAGTATTGTCATTTCCCATTGTGGTGAATATTGAGGAAAACTTACGGTCCAGAAGTCGGCCATGGTGCTAATGGATTGAAAACTAACCCCAGTTGCACCAGCTGTGTTCACAAACAGGTCCGTCATGGCTTTAGTGTAATAGTAGGTGCTCGAGTTGGTCATACCGTATGTCACTGAAAGACAACATAGGTCAATTTTATTTATATAGCATAATATCACAAACCGCAAATTTGCCTGTAGGGGTATTACAGTCTATACAGCATTAAACCCTCTGTCCTTAGACCCCCAACCACCCAAACCCCACCCAGGAGGGATCACTCTCACAAGACGGACAGATATAATAGATGTCGTGTAATCACACAATCACATGTGATCACATTGTTAACTCCCGATCATTGATTCCAATCTGGCTTTGCTCAGGCTCAGCTCTAAATGTTGATCCATTCAACAGTCCAAGACAAAACAACTTAGAAGCAGACACGCAAGGCCTTATTGAAGACTTGTTGCGTTTATGTGACTGCAGTCGAATAGATCCAGATTAGAGGCCATAATTTGTTTGAAGAGAAGGCAAGCTGGCCTGACGCAAATGGCCTCATCAAACAATGTAAATCGAATCTAGACAAAGCAACAATGGACAGGCCCAAATGCTCTTATCACTAAAAGGCAAGAGAGCGGTGCCCATGTCCCTTTCACTCCTAATGCTCAGCTGGACAATGGCTTTCAGGTCGAGGGATGGGGAGGGCATTTGTGGTTGGAATAAAGCAGGGGGGAAGCTTTCGATGGTAAATCAACAGACCAAAGTGCCCTATACAGTAACATCCTGCCAAATGGGTAGCACTTCCACAAGTGATCAGCATTGCTAAAACAAATAGTTGATAGAAATATCCTGAGTCAGTATATAGTCATTATTACAGATATAGACATAAGGTACATAAATACAGTAACACCAATAAAAAGTATTAAATTCACTTAATTGAAAGTACACTATTATGCATTTAGTGTTTGTCAAACCCAGAGACATTTCAACCCTCCCACCCCCTCTGTCACATTAAAGGTCATTGATGTGTGAAAAGCACACATGCTTGGAACAAGTACTTGGAAGTAATTTTCATGCTTGCACGTCATTTCAACAGGTTTCATAATATATATTAAATCCAGGAAAGTAGATGTCACATCTTTAGATTTAAAAATTTGAGGAGTATAAAACACTTGTGAAACTGCATGTAAGAGGAGGTAGACTTACTTGCAAGTATTGTTTGAGCAGTGTACTGAACATCATTTTTGAATATGAATAGACATTCATATTGCAAATGTAAAATTTTGGTTGATATAAGTAGAATACTTACAGAGGCATATATCCACCAGGAACACCAGATAGACCAGTAACTCCCGTAGTGTGGTTCGGACAAACAGTTCTCTGTTGTTTGAGGTGTTTTCAGTCAATGTCGTGCCCCAGAAGCCTACAGAAAAATAGTGTAAGAACAGTTTATGTCATTATGATACTAAATGATTCAAAGTCGAGACTGTGTTTTTAAAGACCTTTCATGCGGATGGAGTATGAGTCCTTACCTTTGATAAAAGAGCAACACCCTCTTCGTTTCTTCACCGGGCTTTGGTCAGTGGATGGTGGTTCCTGTGGGAATGGGCTGGGGGTGTCCAGTTTGTATATGCTGTCCATGGAGCCCTGGAAGAGGGGCTGCGGGTTGTAGATGGTGCTGACAGCTCGGGGCAGGGGCGGAGGAGAGCCACAGAAGCCCTGGTTTACCCAGGCACCGTCGCCCATGCTGTCCAACTCCACCTGTCCGGTCAGGTGGCTGTCAGCCCGATTGTTTAGGCACTTCATGCTGTCAGACAACCGTGTTTCTCTGTATGGACTGCTGTAGTTTAGATCAGAGAGGGAAATGAAGCAGAGAAGTGGAGGCAGCTTTTGATCACTTGCTGGGAGATTATTATAAAGAGTGGATGACATCAGCTTTGTTGAGGGAGGAGCTGCTGGTCCTCTACCGGAGCTTTTGTAGTCTTGAGATTGACAGCTGAGATTGACAGTTAAAACGCATTGACGCACTTGTGTTGTTTTGCATGGACATGTTTCTCCAGGTACTTCACATTTAAACTTATTTTGGTCAGTGGTATAATCTAAACCTTTAACCAGTAAAACTGCATATCTAGTCCTTAGCCCATTTCATTTAATTTAATTTCATCTTTATGATTTGGCTGTGCCTGTAATAAATAATAATTTTCATGTTGGCAACAGGCAATGCGTTGGTAAAATGAAATGAAATCACCAGAAAACAAAACGTCAAATTTTTTGTAGCAATCACCTGCCTTTCTCTCTCACTAACGACCATGTTCAAACTGGCAGTAGAGCTGAAATTATAAAAAATATTCCTTGCCAAATATAAGGAACTCCATTCTATAGTGGGGATCTCTATGGTACCACACACCCTCCTATTAATCTGCTGGAGATGTATAATAAAAGAAATGTCTAATAAACATCCAGCCATGTTGGAAGGCTAAATATTTCAGCAGTTTAAAGATATTTAATTAGTTTTTCCCTCTCAGTTACTTCCATGCTGAGCACATTGTTGTCACTATTGATTAACAACTCATCCAGTAACATGCTCCTATTGAGGAAATCAATTAATTTCATGTCGATTATATTTTTGGCCACCAACTGTTTGCAGCTTGTGACTGAATTAATGAAGAGTGTAATTGCAGTGTCACTGATGGCCTTAGCCTCATTACCATTACGCACTTTTGACTCTGCCATCTATTCATTTTTGACATGCCAACTGTCAGAAAACGTTAATTAGGTATGCAAACATTCAACGTGGATGTAAGTGTTTGGCTCCTCATCTATCTGCCAGGTCTCTTCTGCTAACCCAACAGGCCCCCTGTAACACTTATCACATGTGTATTTACTGTGTAAAAACTATTGATACTTAAGCTATATGATATTAATCTACATACTTATCTATGTATTTGTTTATTTTGTGCAGTTAGTGGCATTAAACATCTACAAACAACACAATTCCAAATATTACCACCCAAATCAACTGCAGGCTAATAAGATGTGTCGTGTATTAGCAGTTAGACAGTACATTTATTGCATAGCTGTAGATGTCTTATACTTAATGCAGATGGAGTTTGAGTCCAGCTATGGGCGGTCATGCTTCAGTGGCTCTAAACAGAGCGATTACACGCAGCAATTACCACACAATAGAGTTTAATTTCTGCTCCCCCTCTGAAGCCGTGGCAGGATCTGGCACACAGGCTTCCTTAATTTGGTGTGGCTTGTGCCATCATTCAAACTTTTTTCAAATCTGGAACAATCACTTTTCAGTGGCTGGTGATTGCCATTTAAATCTGTAGCTGTGTGTTTCCAACAATGGACACTTGGATCATATGGCATCCTGGTTTATCTCTATTTAAATTGGACAATCCTGTAACAGAACTGAATCAGTTCACACCCCAAAACTGGTTTATTGACAATTTTAGGATTTTGGATCCCTGTTGACGTAAAAGTGTCTTATCTCAGAGCACAGGGGCTCAGGACAAAAGGATGATTTATTCCCTAGGGTGCACAGCCAGGCAGTGCAGCAGACATGACCTGTCATTACCACTCCTGAGAGCTTGACACACACAAAACAAAGGATGTGCTGTAAATTAGATGTTCTCCTTAAAAACCTTTGTTTTAATACCATACAAAGGAGACAAAGTGAAATAATGAATGTTAAAATCGTACAGCTTTCTACAAATAAATCTTTATTGAAATTTTAATAGTATGCCATTAAGCCTTTTAGTATATCAAGTTTACATATTGCAAATATGAATGTGTTTGTGTATGCTAAAGGAACATTTTGTTCACATGAAATCAGCTTTGTATAGTTTTTTCATTGTAATATGAAATAATTATCTTATGACTCACTGAGAAGACAATCAAGAACAAGAGAAATGCTTTTTCATATAAAATATTTTTTTATTTTTGATCAAAAACTATAATTCAACAAAATAGATCTGCATGTGAAAAATAATGTCTATTTTTACTTACACTTTGACAAAATAGTTACATATTGACTTTAACTAATGCATCTAAGACCACAATGATTTTGTCAGAATCCATTGAACATTGCACAACATTTTAGGGCCGTATCAAAATAACTGCTAAAAATACACCAAAGCCTGTATCTTCAGTACAATCTAGTGGTCATCATAATGACACTACATTTCTTTCATTGCTATACTTTGAACAAAAACACGCTCAACACTGAAATAGAAACCCTTCTGATCATCATACAAAAATCTGATAAATACAAAAAGGAAATAATGCAATACAAATGTATTTACTGAAAAATGTTCACATTGTCACTCACATCCAACAACATGACTGGTTTTCTACCAAATGACAGCAGTTTATGCATGGACCTGATGGCCATTGAACTGATAGGAGAACGACGAG
>NW_024040376.1:0-29332 GCF_014851395.1 Micropterus salmoides
ATCATTAATCATGTTATCACAGTAATCGTATTATTAAATTATTCCCCACCACCCACATTCTGCTCATTCAAATTCAAATTCTTGTTCTTACAGTATACTTGCATGTTGTCATAGCAGTTGCCATGACAGTGTACTGTATATACTGCATGCGTGCGCATTATCATTCACTCATAGCATTGTGCTTTTGTTATCTTCACAACAGTGAAAGGAGACAACACCCTACATGCCCCCTTAAGCCGTTTTTCCTTGGTGTCATTGATTCATTTTGCTGCCTTAGGGCCCCACTGAGCATGTTTTTGTTCATTTCATGACTTCATCTTCCACAATCGTGAAGACATTTTGACACACATGGACATGCTGCATGCAAGGCACAAAAAACAAACACAGCACAACATCTAATTCTCATACACTTGACCAAGCAGATTTTAAAACATTACTTCTTTTTGTGAACAGCCGTATCATTGGTTTCTGTGATTACGCGGCGCTAGTCAAGTAAATCTTATTTCTATAGACCATATTATAAATCATTTACCTCATGGGGCTTTCTCTTAGAGAAAAAAACACCCCACACAGCCAATATTCAGTGCTAGATGTGATTATAAATGATTATCAATGGATTTTGATGCATTTGATTTTTTTTTATACAAGTTTTTTTACTTAGGCACAGCTGTGCATTGAACTAAATGCTAACATTAGCATGCTAATATGCTCACAATGACAATGCTAACATGCTGATGTTGAGCAGGTATAATGTTTATCGTGTTCACCCTCTTAGTTCATTGTGTTAGCATGCATAACATTTCCTAATTGGTACCAAACACAAAGTAGAGCTGAGAGTGATGGGAATGCCATTAGTTTAGAAGTAATAAACCAAAGTATTAGACAAATTAACTAGAAGAAAAGTCGGGGGATCAAAGTAAATGGTAAATGGACTGTACTGGTATAGTGTCTTTCCAGTACTCAAAGCACTTTACACTACATGTCACATTCAAAGTAATACAAATTCATGCTCTGGGGACCACAGATGTCTGTACCAAATTTCACAATAATACAATTGATAGTTGTTAAGGTATTTCAAGAACAACCAAAAAATGTCAACCAGCTTGTGGCGCTAAGTGCACACTCATAGATGGACTTTGTGTAGAGTCTAGTGGTACAGTAATAGACTGTTTTATTGTCTCTCAGTTGTTGACATTTGACACTAGGGTCTACAGCATTACTTGTGTACATCAGGACAAACTGTCCTTTGAACACCCTTTTCATATAAATGGCTCACTGCTACTACCTCCACTTGCATGCATAGCAATCAGATGATATAAAAATCAGCTAAATCTGTGCAGTGGGACTCCTTTTTGAGCAGTCGCCCGTGAACTTGCTGAACCAGAAAGCATGTGATGGAGAACACTTAGACCCTCTCATCCATTTCACATTTGTTCCAATCAATTATTGAAGTAGACAGCCAATTACAAATGAGAGGATTTGAGTGCCCGGCTTTCGTTTCTCCAAAGGCTTGCATTAAATGTCTCTTGGTGGTGAATAATTGGTGCGATTAATTTACTGTTGGGCGCAAGAGGTGTTTTCATCTGTCCGTCGGCAAACGACCCTCCCTTATATGATTTAAAGTATTAAGATCAGGGAGGGGGGTTGGGCTCGTCAGCGAGCTATAACAGGTTGAAATGAAGTTTAATTGTGTTTTGATCCATGTGATTACATATAGCATTCTAGTTTTTAATCTGCAATTACCTCCTTCTTTGTACCCCTAATTGGGATGGTTGGGTAGCATTGCATGCAAATGAGGATAGTTGTAAAGGAGTTGAGCGCAACAAAATGCATCTACCATTTGATGTGATGAAATAAGGACCTATGTTTTCATCTTCCTGTTCGCCGTTGATTACTCTCACACTTTGTTTAATTTGATGGCCAGATTGACAGAAACGTAATTTATGTGTCTGCACTGAGTGACAGGCCATAACGGACTGACATTCCATGTTGACGCCCCAACGCTGGATAATTTCCAGTTCACCACTCATCGAGAACACCCACACTATAATGAAAGCTTGAAAAGGGACGTGATGAAACATTAGATTTATCCTCAGACACAATGAAGCTTTAAGAGATGCAGTAGCTTTCTTTAATGTGAATGGAAAGCCCCTCACATCTCTTTTTTTATCTCCCTCCTATTGATATACAGGAGGTGAGTAAAAGATGGAACATTTCTAAATGTAGGTTTAGGTAGGTAATTAAGCTCTCTAGAAAATCATTTTGTCCTTGCTCCAAATTATAATCCATATGAAAAGACCAAACAAGTAGAGGACAGGGACAGCTTGGGTTAGTGAGCCTCCCTCAGCATCAAGCACAGGTGCACAAGGTCAGCACCCGTTTTCTCTGGAGAGTCCCTTAAGGGTAAATGTGCCTATGATGGAATAGAGTGGCAACAAAACAGACGGGACGACTTCTGTAGGCCTGCGGCACTCAATCACTCTCCCAGTCCTACAATAGAGCTCCATATCACCAGCTCCCAACAGACTGCCACCAAGTGCACCTGGTAACTCAGACTTAGTAATTTAGATATACTTGTACTTCCTACTGTATGCCTCCAGAGACGAGGTTTATTAAACCAAGAAAATTCATGTAATATGTGGTCTTTTTATTGCCTCTTAAAAGTGAAAACTTTCAGTGTTTGAGTTTTATCCTGTGCAGCATGAATGAAAATGTTTAGTCTCATATTTATGCTAAAATTAGTCCCTTTTCAGGTAATCATAAAGACATTGAAGATGGAAGGGAATGTCCATGGCCGTTGTTAACTAGAACTGCACTGAGGTTCAGCTGACTACACCTCATTACCATGCAAGTAGCCTACATTTTAATGCAATTTTTTGTGTATGTTTGATCATAGACTCCACCCCACTCCTGTTGAGAGCCAAAACATTTTCTTAATCATTTTTTCTGAAAAAAGTGATGGGTCAGGTTTTTTTACTTGAAGACAAATGAACATCTATTACAGTGATTGATTACAAAAACACTCCAGCTTTTGTGAAAATGGACAAGCATGGCAGCGCAGGCACTCTATACATTGTGACTTTTTTTCTTACATGTCTGATATCCACCAGCTTTTCCATCTAAACAAGTCATGGGCTGCATCCGAAAAGTCAAAAAAAATCTTCTTTCCTAACCACCTTTCCTTGACCTCATGACGTTTTCCATCGAAGATGTGAAGGAGAATTCATTAGGCCTTAGGAAAAAAGGACGGCTGGTCTAAGAGAATCCAACTGCTCTTTTCTAGGCGACGTAATTATGCGACGGCGGATGTTACTGATGTGGCCTGCCGTGATAAAACTACAATGTTCTGAAGATGGACTGCAAAAAGCGCATCTTTGACACTGCCACAAATACGATTTTACCCATGTTAAATAGTAACAAAATCAATCGAAAATCAGCGTTGATAATGTGGCAGGCCGCCACAAAGAAATCAGTGTGGGGAAACGCCTACTGTAGAGGTCATCCAGCTTGATCTTTGCCTTTATTAAGGTGAGGGTGTCAGCATCTGTGACTGAAGTAAAATTAATTAATGATATTGCTGAAGGCTGCAATACATAACGTGAGCCTACACGCTACAACATTATCCTGATCATGTTACAAGACCAGTACAGCTCACGTGGGTCTTTAGGGCTTATTTCAACAACCTAAAACATCAAATGGCGTTGAAACAGTATTAGATTACCAAAAAGCCAAAAGAATACAAACCAAATGAAAGAAGGTAATTGAGAGTCTTTTTAAAGTATAATAATGTACGTCTGTATTGCAAGGATCTTGCTAAATGTGGTCAATGGATTTTATCGTTTGAGATTGTGAACGTGCGTCGCTTTAAATGTTGCTGCCGCAAGGAATTGTGGAACGGCATTCTCTCCTTTTCTTTCGTGAAGGATGGTCCGGTGTACCCTATGCTAAAGGAGATATGAAAGGAAGCATTGAGGCTCCTTTCCTTAGCTTTTAGACAATTTAAACAGCTCTTATCATGGCTGCCACGGAAATACTTCCGGTTCACTTCACTCAGTTAGGAACCTTCCTAAACAAAAAGACACAGCCATGGTCTTGAGTAAGGCTATGTTGCAAGCATTTTGGTAATAACTATAGCTGTCTATGTCTCTCATCTTACTGTAAATGTTATCTCCGTAAGAAGATCGGCTGATGCATGTACACACTCAAATTTAAATGAGGAAATTTAACCTTACTCAGATGATTACAACTGCAGGTGGTTACACAAAATGGATTGCACTATAGTCCCTATGCTAATCAAAGCATGTCAATCAAATACCCCTAGAAATGAATTTGAACATGAGGGTACTTAAAGCAATGATACTACTAAAGAGGGAAATAGAAATATTTAATGTAAGTTGGTGCATATAGTGGCCAAAGAAGTGTAGGGCAATATTTAAGAAAAGAGTGGTAGACTATTTCTAGTGCTGTTCTCATTGTAAAGTGAAATGTGAAGAATCCCATTTGCCCAATGAGACATAAGGCGGAAGTCCATTCTGTCAATCCCAACCAGTTACCAAAGGTTGGAGCTTGGAGGAGTGTGAGCCTGTCATTCTTTGTGTTGGGTTGAAACTTACTTGTGACAGCTTTATCTGGTGAAGTGTGACAATATAAATGCAAAACAATGCATAGTCTGATTTGTTTTGCCACCATTATGTTGCACCTGAATTTATGAGAAAAGCTTGATATTTCCGCATCTAGTATAAAAACCATAACACAGAGGCAAGACTAAGGACTTTCTCTTTAGGATTAATTAGATAAGCTCCTTTTAAATCCTCACTTTTCTTTTTAATCCTCAACAACCAGAATGATGTGCTGGATAACAGAAACTCAAAGCACTGTTGAGTGTTTACCAACCACTGCAGCAACAGAAGACGGCCAAACCAAGCCTTAATTTTTGTATATGGACATCTCTGTGAATGCGAACACAAGGCCGAAGTGTGCAACCGAGTTATCCTCATGTCATTCAGGCTCACAGGTTGAAAGAATGTTATGTGTGTAACACATGCAAGGCCTTGCATGCAGATGTGACACCATATGTCTTCATTTGACGGAGGGTTGACTCTCTCAGAATCAAATCATGCTAATTTGAAAATTTGGTCCCTACATGTGCACATATACCATGAGTAAAATCAGACATCTCTTTGTATTGCATGTGTGTAGTAAGATCTATTGTCTGACCCCACCGCACCTCCACCCACCACCATCATAAGAAGTTCGCACATGCTTTACATCGACCCTTGCCTACTTGTTTTAGTCACATCCCTGAATCCAACCCACAAGTATTCAATCATTTTGATTAAAAGACTGATTTTGCCCTGAAACTGTGCAGGAGTTGGGAGCCCCACCAGCCAATGACATTCAAGGATTCATATATTTTCATAAACTTTTAACAATGTCAATGGGACGTGTCTTCAATCTTAGCCTCACAATGGCAAAGGCACTCAATCTTTCTTTAGCTCTTGACAGAACATTTGAATATGAGCATAGGATTATTAATGTGACAGTTCATTGGGGAGACATCATGGAGAGATTCAGAGGGAGAGGGTTCTTTTGCAGGTAGGTTTTAAAAGGGAAAGAGCATAATGTTTGCTTCATGGGAACCATTCACATGTGCTTGGGGAACATTTTTCCTGAACTCTTATATTGCCATCTAGATCAGTGATACATATTTAACATGGTTAATGTTGTTTTTCTTTTGGACTATGTCAGTATTTTTTATTAAAATGGACAAGTTCCTACACTCTCATGTTAGCTAAATTTACACAATTGGTAACATTTTGGGTTACAGGTTGGTTAAATGCCTCACAGCTACTGTGAACACACCGATTGGTCACCGAACGCTTTAGAGATTTAAAAAAATAAATACATACCAAAATTATCAACAGAATGTAAAGTAGTAGTTCTGACACTATATCAAAGATATATTGTATTGCAGAGATATCTATTTAAGTTAGCATGCTAACCAGCTAGCCCCGGCCAATTCTGTCTCATAATACCACTCACTACATTCTCTCTTAGCGTTTTTCCTCTAATAAAAAAATACAAAATAAACTGTCACTATTCTGTCACTTATGTTTCTTATCAAACAGAAAAACCTTCTGACCTTCCTTTCACCAAACAAATTAACTCATCGTAAAACACACTTAATTCAAACCCGACAGAAACAAATTAAAAGTCACTAAAACATTTCCACTTTTAACCACCAACTCTGGTTTGGTTGAAATGAACCCTTAATTTACCAAGTTAGATGTGAAAGTATTCTGGCTCTACACTCTGCCGCTGCCTCTCTGATGTCTGACCTCCCTCTCGCTCCTCTCCCACTTGACACCTCTCCTGTCCCCTCAGTCAGAGTCCTGGTTGGATTTTTGTCAAACTGGCTTCTGTTGGTCTCAGAGTGTGTGTTCGGTTCACTAGGAAGCTGCTGAGCCCAATTTCGGTTTTGGTGCCCATTCTGGACCCAGTCAGCTAATAGGACCATTAAGTAACTTAGCTGCAGGGCTAAATGAGCTCACTAGTAAACAGTCTTGAGTCACATTTCTCCAGTTAATCTTTCATCTATAGCATAACAATAATTTAAGCTTATAAACATTACAGTTTTGAACCAAGACCTTCAGTATTTGTATCAAGTAACGTGAATAGACCAAATGGTTGGCCATGTTTAATAGTCTACAGCTCCTATTTCAATGTGTCAGATCCATAAGTAATCAACATTTAGGTAAATGTAAGTATCCAATCTGTAATCGGAAATAAGTGCTCTAATTTAAATGCCAATCCTGTCTGTTAATTCTTGATAATTTAGTGAACAGTCGACCGTAAAGTACAAAGTAGTGATACCTAATTACACTGCTGTAAGCAGTTGCTGTCTTTTACCGACTATAGTGCTATTGAGTATTGAATTGTTGTTATGAATTGTTTATTTGTAGTAATCATACTCATAATCAACAGTATACTTACTCTGTAGATGGTGTGAAATTCAGATTTCCTGTGATTTGAAGTCAATTCATTAATCTGCCCATGCCTGATTGATGGAGATTATGGGAGTGGCTGTCAGGTGTGTCAGAGTAGTGGCATTGATTGCTGCGGTTTAAATCGGCATAGCAGTTCTTACCTGTATTATCATCAGATGTACTGTAACTCCAAAATCAAGTATACCTTTTGTACAGCTCTAGCCCTCAACTCCCTGAAGCACATCTTGCTTCTACTTTGCATCTTATTTCATTCAGCAAGTTTATGTTTTCTTCCTCATCTCTTTGTTTCCTCCTGTACAGTCACATGTTCCTACCTTTCCACCTCCTGCCTCCTATCTCCTTCCTCCTTCCTCTCTTTAGTCTTGTGTATCACAGCTTACTTTGTCATAAGAATGAATTGAATTTGTCCCCTTCAGTGCAAACAACAATAGACAGAGTAGGGACCTTCAGGAAAACAAATCGCCACCTCCTGTCCCTGTTGGGGATTGGATGTACTGTATGTGTGTCTGTGCACGTGTATTGCTGATGAGGCTGAGGGGGCAGATGAGGAACAGGCCTATGCCAAAGAGGTACCCAGGGTCATTTATTAACATGTCATCCTCACAGTGTCTGTTGAACCAGCAAGAGATCCAGACAAATGATGTTAATAATAATAAGTAGCCCTGTGGTGATGCTAGGAGGTCTGCACTCCTGTCCGTGCTGGGCACCTGATGCCCAGCACGGACGTCGTACAGTACTGTATGTAGCAATGCAAAGGGCTTCGAATGGCAAATTTAGATAAGATATGCTCAAAATAGATGCTTCTTTCCCTCTCTTTCTTTTGATTGTACTTTTCCTCTGTGCCTTAAGGCGTTTGTACCAGAGGCTGTGTGTAGGTGAATTCCCAGCAGTTTCCTTGCTCTATATACATTAGTTGTGTCAAATGCTCAAATTAAAAGGTACATACAACTTTAAAGGATAGATTTGGTGACAAGAGCCTAAAATGTCAATGATCCGTGAACAGACACTCCATCACCTTGGGAGGGATGACTAACCCAGCACTGTGTGACGCATCCACATTCAAGGACACTCCGAATATAGTATACTCATTGTACAAGATGAAATATGCATTGTTCAGCCATCCTGGAATCTCATGTGGGCCCATGATTTGTTCAACCACTGTGCTACTTAAACAGGTGGGAGTCCTTGGACATATTAGTTTGTAAATGTGTCTTCTAAAACTAGGTTTCACCAGTACATGCTATTAATATGTGCATCCTGCCGATTGTCAGAGATCACTTTAAGGCAAACCTATCTCTAAAAGTTTATTCTGTTGTGGTGGCAGCCCGGCTGACGGTGATTGTCCTGGTTATTTCTCCCCTGTGTGTGCTCTCTCTCTCTCCCTCCGCTCCTGAGCCCAGCCAACAACGTGCACCTGCACCTCATCAGCCACCCCCTCTGCCTGCCACACCTGCCAGCAATCAGCCTCATCTCCAACAGTACTTCTACCCCGGTTCTCCACTCTATCGCTGTTTGATCGTCGTTGCTACTAACCCGGTGCCACTTAATCCCTCAAGCTATCGTGTAACCTGCAGGATCTGTCTCACTGTTCTTGGTTTTTCCGGAGCCACTAACCCTGTTTGTCTGTCTGTCTGTCTCACCGGGTTCACTCACCCTCGTCCTCTGTCAAGTCGGCTGGGCTCACTCACCTGTCCTCTCCCCTCGGACTTCGCCCACGGCGTCCTCCCAGTTCTCCTGTGCCTCCTCTCTTCCTCGGCCCCCAGTGTCCCCCGGCCCTCTGGTCTCAGTCTCCTCGGTTCCCTGTGCCTGCGTCTCCCCAGCTTCCACCTCTCCCCTCAACTCCAGTCCCTCAACCCCTTCTTTCCCCTGAATAAACCTGTTAATCCCCAGAGTTGCATTTGGGTCCACTCTGTCCCCACACCACACCTTAACATATTCTGTCATACAAAAAATAACTAATGTACTAGTGTCAGGAACTAGGAATGATAGTTTTGGTTTTACCTTTAAAGCCAATAACTCATTTAGTTTTTAAATGATAGACAATGAGACCCATAAAAAATTGCATTAACTTCAGATGTATTTATTAAAACCTGATTGATATATTGGCATGGCTGATATTATTTTTAAGGTAAGCGAGAAACAGTGTTGTCATTACATACAAAGTTTGATATATATTGGTATCCGTCTAAAAAGCAAAACAATATTTGTTCGGCTCTATCGTTTAGCTATTGAGGGCACATTTAATTGTGCTGGTGCTTTTATTATAGTAGTGTATAAACTGTAACTCAGCACATTATACAGCTGTTTTCAGGAGCTACTCTGCTGTGGACACACAACTCAAACAGGCTTGGCCTATTGGTATTTTTAGTTTATAAAAAATTTAGTTTACTGTTTACTGCAAAGCTTTATGGCATTATAAATTTATGTACAGCATGAAATAATGAGTAGACTGTAAAAGAAAATATGCGGGACTACAAAACACTACAAATACAGTATAGTCTAAAACATTTACAGCAGATGCATTTGTGTGGGTAACATTAGAGGAATTCCAACAAGAAAACACGTGTTTTGTCCACATTTACATCTTACCTGCATTTATTGTTTTTCATATTTATGAGTGCAATAAACAATATATGCAATTATCCAACATTGTTCATAAAGACTATAATTACATTAGAACCTCATCAGGTTTAACAAATTTTAATTTCTTACCACCACTGACCCTAAGAGAAACAAAGGGGGAATAGAATAAGTTAATTAATGACAGAAGGAGAAATAAGTGAATGTCTGTACGAGGTACAGCTTGATGGAATTAATAAAATGATAGAACATGTGACTAGGTTTCAATAGTATTCACATTCACAACTTGTAACATTCACTGGAGTCAGTCGTTTTCATGCAGCATTCATAATCGTATCGTACAATAGCATTTTGTAAAGAGGGCAAGCTCACACCTAATTCTCACACAATAGCATCATTGACAACATTGTAATTCAACCTTAGTACATAACCACTGGAGGTCTGTTGCAGGCATTCAGACCACAAGAATATTCCTTTTATAACCACATTTAATTAATTGCAGAGGAAGGGAGGACACAAAGACAAAATGGCTCAGCTTTAATTGGCTTGACCGAACATTTTCATTACAGAGAGAGTATATCTCTCGCAGACAGTTTCAAAGACCAAACTTGTTCTTTTCAGGAATTATTGTGCTTTATCGTGGTATGGGTGATTTCTTCTCCAGTTTTATGCATGACATAAATGGAAAAAGAACAAGTGGAGAAATAGTGCGTCTTTCACTGGGAAGGTCTGCAATAAAGCGAGGTAACTGAAGACTCTTCATTTTGCTGTTTTATACTTTATGTTTAATAATTGGTTAGAGTTACATTTTGTAGCATATTAAATTCTATAAATAAATTAAGTATATGTCATACAGTAGTACTAAATCTGCCTTCACTGTTTTGGTATAGCCCCTGTATATGTGCATTACATTAGAGTGCTTAACAGTAAAACTCAACTGGATACAGCTGAATTTATACACCACAAGATGGGCTAATAACTGTGTAATAATAGTAACATAATTCACTAGTGTTATTTGCCATCATTATGTGACATTATAGGCTGAAAATAAAGGTAGCTATACCTGTCTTAATGTGGCGTTTTCCGTTTTTGTGCAAATGCCCAAAGCTTTATCAGATATCCGTTTAATTTATTAGGTAAAGGAGCCTGGTGAATCTGCATTTCCCGAGGCCTCCTGAGTGAATTTAGCATTCCATTAGCTGCTACATTTTACAGCTGTCATTCAGATTTACCTGTGGTTATGAGCAAATATGCTACACTGCTATTGTAAGCCTCATCCCAGAGCAACAAACTGTATGTTCATGCAAATTCAGAGCCGTTCAATGGTGATTATGATAAGTGCGATAATCTCCTTATCTCATCACAGTCTCTTTGGTTACTGAAATGTGCTATGAAATGCATCAATACACACAGAAATTGAGCAAAACTGCAACTAATGCCACAGTCTTCCTCCCTCATGTTTCCCTTACAACATTATGCTGATGTTGTGGAACTACACCAACTACATCAATCACAAAGTTGGAATCTGCTAAAAGTGCAGCTACCAGTGCAGTTATTTTATCGCAGATGCAGGAGAAATGTGTAAGCCTTGTTTCACACTTATTTTACCAGCTGGCTGCCTTATATTTCCACGCAGCCTGTCTGAAAATAAATATATGCACCGTCTCATGCCGCTTTTCACCGGTCAAAGGAATCCTTTGTCAAGAGTTGGTCAGACTTAGATTGCACAATGAAGGCGACAACAGCAAAATCTGCCCGGCAACAAACAGATGATGATCAACATCAATATTTTATAGCATTTCAGTCACAAACTTCATATTTAATAGCCTGTCAGTCAATGCTAATTACATGGTGAAGTAACTCAGAACTGATGTTGCAACAAAAGCTGATGATACATTCTGTAATTTGCTAGTAAGGCACTCTGTAACCCTGATGACCTTGCAATAAATCACACCTTTCCTTCAGTATATGACCAGATATCTGTTATATCATCTGTGCAAGGACATTGGCTACAATAGCAGCAGAGTGGCAGACGCAATAAATATTATTTAAGGACTCAACATGTCACCTGTAAATACCCATAAATGCCATTACCTCACTTCATAACATGTAGCCATAAACAAGTGATGAATAGAGTCTTCCAGTGCATCAGTACAACAGGTTTCTAAGAGCCCATTGATTCTGGATTTGAGAGTGTGTGTTAACGTTGAGCACTTACAGCAACTTGCTGACAGTACAGCAAACACTCCCACAAAAGCTATTAGCGCCTTGTTAATGCTTTCAACGCCTTTTCCCATAAGCCAAGGTCACACATCTTCTCACTTCTGTCACGTGTCACAAACAGTTTGAGATTATATAAATGAAAACATACTGAGGTGGAGGAAAAAAATAGAAAAGTTTTGTGGTTAATTATGCCGCATAATTCAATTTTGATTAATAATTAATGTCTCCTTTCCTAACTAAATATCCATAATTAATCAACAAGTCATAGCAAGAGAGTAGGCTAATTGGTTTGAAAACACAAACCTGAATACTTAATTCATGGAGAAGGTTGACATCGCTAATTGCGGGAGTAATCAAAGCTCCGCCCTTTGGGATTTGACGAAGAGATTGGTAAATGGAGGTTAGCGTGATCCTTCATAGCATTATCATGACAGCTCCATTTATAACTAGATGAATATCACCAATGACAAAAACAGTAAATGGCAAAAGCCTTGCTGCATTAGGCTGTCTGAGTGATCAACTCCACTGATGGAATCACTTGAAGAGTTTCACTTAAGACTAGCTTGTAACTGTTTTACTCTTTTACTAACTGTCCCAAGCAGCATGCAATCAGTGTAATGTCTCTGTTAACTTGTGAATACCTGTGCCTGTTTCTATTACTGAATGAGATGGCTTCAAGATTCAAAGAAACATCAAAGTGAGAGAAAAAGAGTTGGTTTCTTGGTGAAAGCCCTTTATTGGAAGAAAAACATTTTAAAGGATACAACTGGTGATGTTCAGTACTTCCTATCGTCACCTGAACAAGCAATAAATTTATCCCACTAACACATCTTGCCTGTGGTGCCAAAGCTTACCGGAGATCTGTCTTAAATTGGTATCAGTTCCTGAATCATAATACCAGCAGACTTCTGCAGCAATCAGTAATTCATTTAATATTCAGCGTTTTGCTTGTTAACTTGCTTGTATGTTAACTCATCTGATTCTGTGCAGGTCAAATTTACACGCATACATTGTTGCACAATGGTTCACAACCCGTGCACAGTGGCGTGTTTAAACATGTTGTCGGCGTAGACGTTCTTCACTTGCGATTTGTAATACGTGTAACGCCAGCATAAGCTGTGTTTTCCCACACAGATTTACTTGGGCGGACTTTGCAGAGAAACACAGATAGAGACACGTTATTTTGTATAACATTAGAAGACACGGTGGATATTTTACAAACACAGATCAGGTTCATCAAAATTTTTTCGATAGGCCATTAACAACAAGCCTCCTCACCTGCGGCTGTGAAAATTGCGGGAAGAAACCGAGAGAGACAGGTGTAGGTGCGCATGTCTGAAGGAAAAATCAAGGTGAGCAGATTAAAGTAGTTTGAGTAAAAACTTGAAAAAAGTGGAAAATAATGTGGAATTTAAATTGTGAGAAAAGAAATAACCTACTAGCATTAGGGTGATGCATTCTTTCAAAAATGTTCAAAGAAACTATACAAATACACCTTCCTCCATCCTCGCCACAGTTACACTGCCATTCTGTGGGAAAATTGCAAATCAGCCCAGAAAATGGCATTGGTGTATCTCTTAATTGTAATTATTGATAAAATAATCCTATGATTTATTTTCTCTGTGAAGTATTTTGGTCAACATTTGTTGTTTTTAAATGTGCTCTATAAATCAGTTGACAAAATCAAAATAGATTGCAGTCTACCCTATCTCCAAAAGAAAACAGGACAGCGCCAAATCTCTCTGATGCACAAAGAAGTCAACATATAGCTTACCAAGTTCATGAATGGTCCAGCAACACTTAGATTCTTCCCATACAAAAACTTAAATCCAGTTACCCTACAACAAAATCTGCATAACTATTCAGCATCCCCTCCACATTTGGATCCATCTACAAATCATCATAACAAAATAATTTTCAAAATATTTAAAAATTTCAGATAATAAGCTTTACTAGTATTCTATCATACAAGCATTCTACTTATGTCCATCTCGTGTCCCTGCTTTTTTAACAACTGTGAAGTTTCCCTCTAGAGCAGCTTTATAACCTATTGAGAGGACATGAGTCCTCAGCTGTGTGTGTGTGTGTGTGTGTGTGTGTAAAGTATCTGTTAACACATGACTTCTGTTAATGAGTGTGGGTGATTACTTATTACATTATAATGTCTCACACCTATTTATCCTTTTCATTACCATGTTGACCTTGCGGCATTCTTTCTTCATTCACTTGTTTTTTTGTCAATTTCTACTTTAATTGGACATCTATTTTGGTCACCAAACAAGATTTATTACCAGCATACAGGTGAGAGTGAACTTGGCTGAAATTAGAATACTCTTTGTCCATGACATGGGCACATCCGTGGAGGGGCTGCAACCTTGTAGGTTGTTCCCTTCTGAAGGGGAAGCTGTCTATGTATGTGTGTGTTGGAGACTTATGTATATACAGTATATAAGGAAAACTTGAGGAAGTCAGTGTGTGGGAATATACGTGAGCAAGGGAATCAGGGATTTTCTGGGGCGGAGTTTAGGGGACACTTTACTGATGCGTCTCCACTGGCCTTCTTAGCAGTGTCACCTTCAGTACCTGGCGAGGTTGAAATATGATTCCTTGTTAATGCAGTGTAGCAGTACCATGACATGCTAACCTTATGTGATTTAATGCTGTTGAGAATGATTAGCTTGTTAGGGTTGTCAGATAAAAGTCAGATACTAATATAATATCCCTACCTGTGACCATTGTCATCACTACACAACATGTTGGTCTTAATACATTTGCCCCCTTTTTTAGGGATACACAAATCCGATTGGTTGGATTCATGTTGACACCAAAATAGCATGAATCGTCTCGCTATTAAGAAAGACACTGTGCACATTTACACACAAGGTACAGCAGCATAACATCATTGATTATTTGAATCTCCCAACACTCCCACAGGATTGGTCAGGATGAACTGACAACAGCCTCTCTAATCATGAAAGTAAATTATCAAAGAAACACATAGCCTATAGAAATCTATTTATGCGTGATCCATCAGAGGAGCTGCCGACTTTTTAGGAGGAGCCGAGCTCCCCCACAGTTTGCACCCTGCCTGCAATCTCGACCATCAGATTCCGGCAACAGGAAATAACGTTACTCTTTTAGTCATGGATTTGTTAAACTGCTCCCGAAATGTTTCTTGGTGTTGGTGAATTATTAAAAAACAAAATACCACTTATTTGGTATTATTTGGTATAATTGTTAATATAATAGTTGTAACACGCATTACTAAGATTGTAACGGGGTATAATATTACAGATTATTTTTTGGTAATGCATTATATTAGTGCGTTACAGCAAAAAGCAATACATTACTGTAATTGCGTTAATTTTGTAGCAGGTTACTCCCAACACTGCTTTTCACATAGAAGAGAGATCTTAGCTCCACACAGATTGAAATCAAAAGTACATTTGTGGAATAAGAGCACTGGTACCTGACAGTACCCCAATCTGGGTAAAGCCTGAGTATTGGACATTGATTGTGGGGGAGAAAAGGTCAGATTGGTTTGTCGCTACTTTTTTTCATTCAGTACACACTTTACAGTTCATTTAGAAATATTCACTATCAAAGCAGTATATACTTAGCATCTTTTATTCATACCATTCATTTTAGTACATTAAGTGAACTTATTGTCTTGTAAGTTTTCATATCCATTTACCTGACTTACCAGTATGGCACTCTCAGCCTTACACCTAATGCACATATGCAAAAACTCAAAAAGTCCTGATTTACGCTTGCTGGTGGATTAGCAGTCTAAAGGGCTACACATACCAGCCATGTCGTGGTGCACTACATCATTTCATGATGTGGGGAGTGAATGTGATAAAATTGCTACTTTTTCCGGAGAGCTCACTGGGGTGAGGGTTTTGTTTTGACACCCATCATGAACCGCCGGTGTGGGGTTCCTCTTAAGAGGCATATAGCCACAACTGATGAATCAGCCAAGCATATATATCGGCCAGTAGGTTATTGTAAATATATTGGCATCAGTGTAGCCGGTAGCCAATATGTAGCAAAAACATTGCAGTAAAGAAATGCCAAAGATATGCTTTAGACTCTGTGTTGCAATTACACAGTTTGTTATGCTCTGCCTCTCGTGTCCCTACAGTTTCTACCAAAGGAAAGCTAGCGCTAAAACACAATTTTATAAAAAAAAAATTCTTCTCTCAATTTCTGGGTTTGAGTACACTCTGGAGCGCCACATGAGGGTCAAAGGGCTAATTTCGGTAATTGATTGTAAGTTTTGTATGACAGCTCCTCCGATGCTGGTGAACATATGTGACGTGGGCACTTAAAGGCTCGCTCACCAGCAGCTGGTGATTGATCTGCCTGATAAATAGACGATCGGTGCACATAGAGAAAGTCTCAGAGAGGGTTAATGGTGAGTGGCGTATGTGTGGGTTTCCTACTGGTTCAATTATTCTCCATACAGCAAGTAAACCTCTGTTAGGTGTCTTGATTTATATCTTTGTATGTCTTACAGCCAGAAAATGACATTTGGGTCCTTCATGGAGGCAAAATTCACATAACGGACAAAACAAGTAACAGACTGTAAATGGTTTTATTAATGCAACTTAACTCCCCCTCACAAACCAGCCCACTTTCTGCTGTGTTGTTTACAAGCTGTAACCTTCCATCAGAGCTGTGAAGGGGAGTTGATAAAGGGACTGTGAGACAGCATGGTATTACAATGCAATGTTACATGGCCTTAGAGTAACCATTAGTCTGCCTCTCCACCTCTTTTTTCTCTCACACACGTTACCTATTTGACCATTTCCCATCACTGCCAACTTCAGAAGCATCGGATAACAAAAATCAGCCTTCATCACAGCTGAGGTTCATGCTCGCCAAGTTGGCAGGTCTCGGCGATGGGCATCGTTCGAATGTGTCCGCTCTGATATTTCCCCTCTATCTCCCATGACCTGATAATGTGAACCCTCTAATGAAGCTATTGTGTGCCTGTCCAAAGTCATTGTCTTCCAGAGGGAACTCTCTTTTCTCTTTCCGACACGTGCTAGCCTTGGTGCTGAGCGCACCCGTAATGGCCACATCTCATTGTCTCTGTTCCCTTTTCTTTCTTTTTCACTTTCTTATCATTGTACTCAATTTTAGTCAGTTTTCCAGTATCTACATAGGCAATTTGTTTTTCTCTTTCTCTGCTCTGTCTTTTACCTTTGTAACAGCAAGTGTACAAATTGAGACATTTGATGCGATAATATGATTCCAAGAATTCAAAACCTTACGTAAACATTGTGAAAATCAATGTGTTAATACCAAATATTTGTAACAATATTTTAATTAGAGGTAGGTAAGTCCAGGATTTCAGTGTTGACATTCTATGTGCCAAGATTATATTATTATATTTAGTGCTGGACAACGATTAAGATTTTTATCGAGATTAATCGCATAGTTATGAGCAAAATTGAATAATGAATTCTAAAGTAGTGTATTGCGTACTATTAATTTAAATGCGCTGCTATATATACAAAAGTGCAATAACATGTGGTTTGTAAACACTTTTAACAAATAATGTGCTTTTTACCAGCAGTATTCCCTTTACACAGTAGCAATAAAATATTTCTTGTAAATCTCAACTTAAACATTAATGTAATCAGATCAAATATTAAACCAAAGCCGTTTGCCACTGCAAGGGCATTACCTTTTATCTAGCTTTTTAAAACAAGATAGAGTCCAGAGCCACGATCATAACAGGCACCTTCTGAGCAACAGGTAAACATATATAAATCTTTTTTTTTTTCTGAACAGGTATCAGCAGAAACATTTTTCTTTTATCAGGGAAAAGCATAAACAGTCTATGTTCAGTAGTGTCCCTGTTAGAGTGAGGTGAAGTGTCGCCTCACGCACACGCCCGTCCGCTGCCGAAGTTGAATTGTCTTGAACTTTTTGTATGCGATGCAGAGCACAAATCATTGGAAGAGAGACTGATCCTCGCTGTTTATTAGTTTCCAGAATATATTAGGGTTCGGTTTACTAAATAGTTATCAGGACATCAACAGGAGGGAATTCGCATGGCAGAGCGTCCCTGCAAAACTAGATGACAGCCTATCAGGTAAAGTTATGTAGCCTATAATTTTAACTTAAGTTAAATAGGCTACAGCTGTGTAGCGCCATGGTTACTCTCCACAGAGCGCCTGCTTGTCTTCTGTTCACCTGAGGGGCGCTGAGCAACCCCGCAGGGCCAAGCAACAATGTTGTGATTTTAAGAACGTTCCTAAGACCGACATCTTCCCCAATACTAATCAGCATGCAGTGTGTAGCTGTCCACTTCACTATGGCATTTGATTGCTTGTCTTGATTTTTTTCATCTACTTCTCCCACACGCTGCATCCAGCGTAGTCTGCCGAAGCCTCCCTCCACTGATTGTTTGGGTGGGTGATTTGCAGGCTGATCAATATCCCACCCCTCCTGTGACCCATGGTTTGACTGTATGTGTATTCGGAGCCAGTGAGCAACAGACTTTCATAATAATAATAATAATAATAATAATAATAATAATAATTATAAAAACTGTATAAATGTGTGATAAAATAATTGTGGTGTTAATTAATGCGTTAACGCTGTAAATGTACAGGTTACATTGTGCTTTTAATCCCAGTGAAAATGCTGCTCTGACTGTGACAATTGGTCTGTAAATTAACAATGGTGTTACTGAGCACCGGTGTATTCTCAGGTTTATAGCACAGAGTGATGACGCCAACTGATCCTTTTTGTCAAAAAGAATAGAAAATAATATTTGGATTCTGTACTTGAATAAAGCAACCATACATCTAACACCAAAGCTAATCCGAGTCAGTGTCTGTGATGCTGTTATATATATTTTTGTTAGTGTAGCCTATTGTGCTCTGAACTTGATGAGGAAATAAAAAACATATGTGGGACTGATTTACATTCATGTCTGACACACCTATCACAATTTGAACTGAATGCTCACACTGGTGTTTAAATGTCATATTCCACTACATTTCCCCTGATGAAGGCAGAGAAGGGTTTTTTCTTTACCTATGAAAAAATAAAACACGGGAACGTGGATGAGTGTGTGACTGCCTTCTTTCATTTTTAATTTCCTTATGTAAACAATGTTGTGTTAGAGGAATATCACTTTCCTTGGATGCGAGAGTACATTTTTCTTTTAATGCCAAGATTTCCTGAAACTCATACCAAGAGTGACACACTCACAGTGCGCTCACAGACAGTGAGAGCTGAGCAACGAAGACACCTTTTGATGAAACAGGCTAAAGAGCCTTTGATGTTGTGCAAGTTTATGAGGCTGATTCCAGCTGCTTTGTGCTCTTCAAGGCCATCCTCCTACGGCCTCTCCCACCAAATTGGAAATGGCACCTGTACACTTCCCTTATTCTTAAACAATCAGCACTTGTTTTCCTCCTGTTTGTCTACCACATAACATATTTGTTCCATTATGCTCACTGAGGGGGTTGTAGAGAATTGAGTAGTGGCAAAGAAAGAAGAACATTGATGGGTATTAGGGGGATGCACTGCAACATCCTAGATAACCAATTTGTTGAATTAGACTAATTATTACCAAGTTGATTAAGTGCACACACTTAAATGTTACCAAAGGCAGTGCGTCTATGCACCAATGCTTGCTTCATATCCTCTATGTTATACAGTAAACACATGTCTTGCATGCCATCTATTATTTGCACAGCAGACTAACTGCTCATATCATTTACTAAGTAGTAATACTACAATCTAAGAATACTATTGCGAGGCAAAGTGCTGCAGTTAAGGTAAATTAAAAGTATTCATTTTGCATAGACCTTACACAGCGATAAATCACTGTGTAGGTGACACATTGGCTCATTAGGGTCTTCACAGATAAGAAAGAAATAAGTAGAGAAATGATAAAGACATGTTAGAGGTCAATTACATAGTTTGTCCACCAGAGAGCAAGTTTTACTGCTTCTTTTACATATCAGTTCTTTAATTACTAAATTTAAAGGGACTATAAATTTTGTGTGTAAGTGTAAGTTTTTCAATGAAATTAATCAAATTTACATTGCCTTATTGTCAGTGGGCTGAAAACTCACTTAGAAATGAAGCACACGCCTGTTTTCTCCGTTGCTTGCATCAGCCACTATTCTGCTTTTAATGTGGGGACTCCGGGTCCGTCTCAGCCCTGTGAGCGCTCTCGAGCCTCTCTCATACTACAGCAACAACACGGCTTCAAACAGGTTCAGATGATGTCGAGTAAGAACAAAGTGAGCATTAGTAAAGCTGGAGAAACACAGAGAAAGTCACGTTAGCTCGCCGGCTAACGCCAAGCAGTTGCTAATGTTATCCGCTTTCCACATTACTTCACCAACTAACGCGACCCATGTTACTATCCTGTGTACCACTATTGATTTAGCCTGCAAGAAAGGATGTAACGGCAAAAAGCAAATGTGGAACGATTTGTTTACTAACGTTAGCCTGTAGTGATGCAGCCAGGAGCAGCCAGCTAACGCTGCAGTAGCTCGCACCTGTCACGGTTTGCTTCGTAACATTCAGTTTAGGTTTATTGTGGTTTTACCAATACTCAGGCACACAGCTGTTCCACCTCTCCGTCGCAGTAACTAACGTGACCTACATAATATACTAAACCTTCGCAGCGGCAACAACCCAGAGGAAGAGCCATGCACTAACACCACAGTAAAGTTACATACTGCTGTCTTATTATAATAAAGTGTGACATTATCTTGTTATAATATTCACTCCAGCTCACTAGCCGTTTCATTATCATCCAATACATGTAGCTGTGCTGACATTGCTGAGCCTCTGGTGAAAGATACACAGATAGTAAAATAGTTACTGAAAAGAAGCAGGCGAGCTAACGATGTAGCACGTCGGCTAAATGCAGTAAATGTAACGTTACATGATAACGAGCATGGATTACTTCAACCTACAGTTGATAAAACTATTACTGTAACGTTGCAGTGGGAGTTTACCTGAGTTTCCAGCTCTGTCTGTTCTCCCTGTCTGTCTATAGCCGCTGTCACTCTGTCTTTTTTCGGGAGTATTGTGCCGAGTGAAAAGGCACTGAATGAAAGGTACGGCGCCGGTGTTGATTTGCCTCTGGGACGGTAACGTTGAAGTAACAGAGCCTGAACAGGTCTGAGTGAATAGCCACAGCCTGCATGCTGGTGTTCCTGCGTTTATTGTGGTATTTCAGTATGAAACTGTTTGTGTTTCCGATTATGCATGAGTTCAAGCGAGCATGCGTATGAGCAATCTTGGTTGCAATCTTATAACCGCACTGCTAATGGCCGCTGAAAACTACATAATGCCCCTTTAAGAGATCCTTATTAAGAATCTTTATGTATGTGTTGTATGTGTGTGTGTATGTGTTTATGTCTTAGGCACATCCATCCATCCATCGTCAACCTCTTATCCTGCGTACAGGTGTACAGGGGTATTAGGCAAATATTAGTCCCGTCACTCATGTCTATTACTGTACTATTCTAAATGTAGTGGAGTAAACAGCACAAAATAATAATAATAATAATAATCAAAAGTGTAAATTAGCCCTGCGATGGATTGGCGACCTGTCCAGGGTGTACCCCAGCTGGGATTGGTTCCAGCCACCCCGCGACCCTGTATGCAGGATAAGCGGTTGACGATGGATGGTTGGATGGATGGAAGTGTGAATTAGCATAAAATATAGCCCGACAGATATGAGATTTTTAAGACCAATACCGATTTTGATATTGGAGGTTTTTTAAATCTTATATTCCAAAATATCAGCAGATATCAGCTATAGAAACATATATAGCTGATTATGTCACACCAGGTTTCGTGGTGGATTTATGGCATTCCAAACATGTAATGTTGAGTGCCCTCTGGTGGACAAAACCACAAAATTCATCGTGATTGAAGGATCCGTCTTTAGTCTCTCCGATTCTTTTTTAATTGTTATTTATTGGCTGTTATAAATACCAATACCGATTTATGTGTATCGGCACGCCGATTAATAGGACTGGGTCTACTATAAAATTGTACTTACTTTTACTTACACCTGAGTAAATATACTTTGTTACTTTTCTCCACAGATTATTTATTATGGTCTGTGTTAATTTATTTCACCATCATGTAAGATTGTAACATTTTGTAACCTTAGTTATTATGTCTAATAATGTATGCTGTAAGTCAAGTATGACAGGCTGGCATATTGTTCCATGTTTAGTGTTACTGTGTATTTAAGCGGTAATGCAAGTTTTTCGGTGTTCCTTAGTTTCTATTGTTGTTTACTGCTGTAAAGCTGCAGCGCATTACAGCAGAGTGCACACAAGTGTAGCATTTATATTTTTCAGGTGTGCCTGTTTATGATGAAGCCACTACAGAAGCCTCATACTATCAGGAAACAGCTGTCCAGCTCTAATCTTTTTATGAGCGATATGCTGTTTTTAATGAAAGCCCTCGCAGCTCTCCACAATCAGCTAGCCATATCAGAGCTTATATTTCATCCTGCTATTGTGATGTCATCACCGGGCGCAGGCATAATACATAATTCCCCGTGTTATGACAAACTGTGGCCTAAGGCCAGAGAGGTATATGAACGCTTTTGGGCCGGTGTCAAGTCCACGCCATTTGTGGGGGAATAATCGCTCTCGGCTTGTTGGTGGATCATATGAAATAAGGGCTGGCATCGAACAACAAATAGGTCAGGGCTATTTAAATAAAAAGTGTAGAAGTCAAATCAATGGCTTTACAGCTGTTCAGATGCCTGTATTTTACATCACTCTCTCTTTCTCACTCCTTTACATCACATTCAAATACACTTCTACTCTCTCTCTTTTACTGTCTCACACACATACACACTATGTTCTCAAATTTGCCAGTAGTACAGCAATGATGATAAGAACAGTGATTTACCTACTGTGTTCAACTGATACTGTAGGCAACGTTGGAGTACTAGCAACAGACAGCAAGATTTTGAAATTATCCAACTGAAAAAATCCCAGCACCTCTCTTTAATGAGTGCATGGGCAGAGTGCGTGCAGGTAGACGGGCAGGCCAGACATTAATTTCATTCGGACCTCAACAAAGAATAAAAAATAAAAGTAAAACAGACAATTAAATGCTACAGTAGGATATAGCTAGATATTAGTATCTCTGTATTTAAAGGATAGGGCTGGCAATATTCTTCTGTCAACAAAATCCATGTAAAGACCAAAATCGAAAATGAATTGACTACTAACAAGTACTATCTGTGTAGCCACAGCCTTATGTAGCTTATTCCTCTGTGCTGAGAGATGTCCAAAACTATTTAAAACACATCACTGAGCCACATCATTTCACCGGCTTACATGTTCCTTCATTAGCGTGAACCTGGATCAATGTTGTTTTTTTTCCTGTCCTGACACTGACCTGAAGCTGTAAATACTAAATGCTTAATTCTAGAATAAAACGTGCATAAAAAGTTTATGCACGTCCCCCTGGTCCATTTGGTCATATCTCCAAATCACAACAATAACTGACTTGATCTACTAAAAAGCATAAAGGCAGTCAGATGGTGTCTCCAGAGACGCAGGCTCGTTGTTGCTGTTTGCAGTGAGCTGGCCCCAACCTCTACTCTCTCTCTCAGCCCCAAAAATCTTTATCTGCTACATGATGCATGAAAGCACACTGTCTTCTCATACAACTTTACATGACCTCTGACCCCATCTGCACAGATGCAATATGACCTAGCTGCCACCATCCATTTTGGCCTGTGGAGTAGATTCAATGAATTTTTATTATGCTCCATGTGTATGTCACTCGCTTTGGCTCTTTCTTTTGATCCTCATTGCCACCAGTGTCTTGAAAAAACATCACTTGGCACTCCAAAGTGAAGATGTTGAGCCATTGCAAGAGAGATGTTTAGTTTTATGTTATGTGTTTGAATTTGGTGTTCTGAAAATCTGAAGTAATCCGCACAGTAAGTAGCACATATTGTTTTTTGTTTGTTTGTTTGTTTTTTTTTACTTTAAATTCCAACAAGATTGTGAAAGGCAGATTTCCAACCATGCGTCCTGGCAGACTGAAGAGTGTAGGAAGGACATTTGAATTTCTGTCTTTTATAAATTTTGGCCATCTCAGTTGACAATTTGGCTTTGTCACATGTAAAAGGCTTGGTTGTGTTCAAATTTGCTCTTTCCAACAATGTCGGCCTACCCTGCTGATAGTGTGGAGGCTCTGCAACTGTTGTTGAAAGTATTTTCTATTTTCTATAATCTGGAACTTTCAATTTCATTTTGATTATTTATTATTATTTAAATTTTACTCTGGTTTACAACTATTTGTTGTCTGCATCAGAATGCAGCTAGCTCCAAATTGAGATTTCATGGGATTGTGCTGGCATGATGGTTTCTAGGATATGTGGGTGGACTGTCAGTCTGCACCACAGAGAGATGCCTGTGTGTTCATCTGCCTTATTCACTGTCTTTTTTTTTTGTTTCCCTTAGGAGCCTCTCAAATTGTCAGTGCCAGGCAACAACTATATGTTCCCCAGAGGGAGCCCAAATATCCTGGGAATCAGGCGTCATTTAGCCTGTAACAGCCTTTTTCTTTCCCAGACACTCGGTATTGCCTTTTATTTTCCCCTCTCTTCTTCTGTCTCTATCCTCTCTGCCTCCCAACAGCACAGACATTCAGTCTCATTCGTTTCTCTTTGATTTCACCTTAGGTGGTCCCATTCGTTCTCTCTCCAACCTCCTCACCTCCCAGCCCACCTTATTGATCAGTTTTTAATCTTTGTGTTTCTTATTGGACAATGATACATTACCAAATACAAGGCAAGGCTACAGCGAATGATAACTTTTTTCTTTTTCATTTGTCTTTTCTGATATGAGGGGTCAAAAAAAATTAATCTTGACCTTAAACTTGATCTTGATCTTAAAATCTCAGTAATTGTCAATTACTCCATATCTTGTGTTTCATTTCTGTCTCTGAAACTGTGCATTGTACACTCTTCTCACTCAAATCTTATCTCTGTATTTCTGTGCATTCTCCTAATTTTCAGTATACAATTAAAAAGTCTCCTTAAGAGATATAAGTTCTATGAAGTAAGAAGAGAAGTAAGTTCTATGTAAATTTAATGTTCCTGCGAACGTTTGTTATAATACAACCAAATATATAACCAGAGGTCCTTTTTCGTTAATTATATTCCCAATATAGCCTACTTTAAATACAAAAATATACTGTAAAGGTAAGGAAGCAGTCTTTGTTTAGAAATATTAAACATCAGGAAAGCCTGTTCCCTCATTTAATTTAGTTGGGCTATGATTTGAGAGGTGTCATAATTAGTCAAACAAATTTAAGTTTCGTTCATAATTCACAATAACATATTTCAACCTCTAGGATGCAGAAAACAGCCCCTAATGCACAGACACAAAGTGAGGGAAATCATGAATATAATCTTGGTAGCACAATCAAGTGCTTCCTTTTGCAGAAGTGTGCTTTCATTTTGGAGATTGGAGAATGAGCTCCCCTTACAATTCATTGCCATTGTGTTTTGGGAATGAAACCATTTATATCCCCACCTCCTTGGCAGGCCCCAAACAGATACATTGTTTAACTGTCATAGATGACAGGGATAAAGCAGGGATAAGGACATAGTACTGTAACATGGTGCTGTGTGTGTGAATGCAGTGTATGCACTTACTGTGTTTATATGACTGTACTTATGAGAATGACAGCGCGGCGTACCAGAGATAAGATATATAAGGCTGTGTTTTAACAACACAATTACAACGCAGAGTGCTATATAATGCGCAAGGTCAGTGACGATTTAAACAAGCGCACTTGCTGTTTGTGCTCATATACTCAATGAGCACTGTGTGCAAAAAGGTTGAAGGAAGTGAAATATGAAAAGGGTTGTTTAAACATAGCATTGATTTCTTTGCCAATCAGATCACTCATCTCTTACCTCGTTTAATGGAATGGAGAACAGATACCAGACCATCTTCTCCTGGAAAATGGTACTGTTGTCTAAGATGTGGGAGTGCCAGAGCGTGCATATATGGCATACAGATATGCAGCCAAAAGAAGATGATGTACAATGTTTTTAGATAAAAGTATAGAGAGGAGAGGGATTTTTATAATTTTAAAGGTCCTCAAGATGTCGGCATTACTAAATTCCAAAAGATTAGAATCACTGAAGTGGTGGTAGAATAAAATGCTATTACCAACTAGTTTGATGTGTACAAACTTGGATTGGATCGAGCATCATTTCCTCAAGATCTCCACATAGATCGTTGTGTGCAATGGTGTTGTACTTGAACTGGTGTTCATTCATCACATGAACATCAAACATGCATATACTTATATACCTGTACATCTTATTTTAATTTAGATATAAATGCTGGTATAATACATTCATACATGCCCCTCCTATAAGTGTGTGTGTGTGTGTGTGTGTGAGAGAGAGAGAGAGAGAGAGAGAGAAAAGCAACAGCTGTCAGGATGTGATGACTCAATTTCTTGACAAGCCTGGCACTGAGCAGCCATTTGGAAACCGAAGGAGATACTGGCTGATGAGCAACTGCCACTGCCTATTAATTCACGCAAAGAGAGGGCGGTTCGCACAGAAGTTGTGTCTGTTTTATCATTGCACTGTTCAGTTGCTTTTGTAGGTGCACGTGAGTCAGCTCGCCAGTGTGCCTCTGACCAGCAGTGTTTCAATAACTAAAGGCTTGATTGGCATTAAATTTTCTGCGCACTCATGCTCCCAGGAAGAAGAAACTTATTGCTTTTGTTGAATCTTTAACCTTTTGCTATTATTCCGAACTTGGGCAGACCTTCTACCGTGTATTGTAGTCTACCTACTATAGTGTCAACTGTGAAAGGAACAGTGAACTAACATTATTAGACAGGTTCCAGGCAGGCCACAAAAGCATGTAAAATTATTCCCCACTAATGCTACGCATGTTGCTTTGAAACTATTTAAAGTTCACTTCACGAAGGAGGGAGAATTGACATTAGCATGTAATGGATTCCAATAGTGACATTGCTGTCACAGCATAAAAAGAAGTATTAAAAGATCCATACAAGCTTCTCAAACCCCTTCTTCAGTATGATCCATTTTACTGTATATCATCCATCTGTATTGTTCAGTGCTGTCCATCAGCTAACCATCCAAAACGTTACATTTACTATTGATGTTGTCAATAGTTGCATTGGTTCATTGCGCTGGATATACAATATCTATCTGTTTGACCAGTTATCAATAGGAATAAGAAAAACACACCACCAAACAACAAATAGGAAAATAAATATGAACTACAAGGGGTGGATTGTTGAACAAAAAGAAAACACTGTCTTGTAACTTTATGTACAGTATGTGAATATGTGGGAGACTCCAGAGAGATCAGATTCAAGGTCGTCCAGTGGACATAATAGTGTCCCCTGTAGCTTATCTTCACTCAATTCCTGTATCACAACTGACAGAGAGAAAATAGCCACATTCTGTGTACAGTACAACACACACAGACTAATCTATTCCTTATGAGATATAGATAACCCCAGAAACCACAGGTAACACACAAACAAATCACAAGAAGTTCACTTTATCACTTTAGCAGCCAAAGGAGACCTGGCAACCTGTCTCCTTGCTATTGTTAATCGTTCCTTCTCTCTCTCTCCAGCCTCCATTTGTCTTTTCCCCTTTTCTTACTCGCTTGATCTCTCTCTCTCTCTCTCTCTCTCTCTCCCCTCCCACTTCCTCTCTCACTCTTTCCTTGAAGCCCGCAATTTAATAACCTCAAGTGCTGTCAGAGGAGGCATTGAAAAATGGCTTCTATAAAACATAACGGCCTTAATCAGAGTGCGCCGAGGATTCTCCCTGCTGCCGCTGATTTCAACCCCACCTTCCCCTCCTCCTTCCCCCCAATCCCCACCTCTAATGAATTAATGTTGAAATATGCAGGGGCTCAGTAGTCATTAGATGTGCGCTGTGAGACGTGATTTAAGATGGCTGCCTTTATGTGTCTGCCAGGCAAGATGGAGCGGGAAGGGCCTGGCTGGACAGTGATTGTCTTGAAGACCTAGGGCTGTGCGATATGGACCAAAAAGTCATATCCCGGTACAGATCTCCGGTATAATATATATCGGTATTTTCTGCTAAGTTGGCTTTGGGGGGGGGGGGGTCAGGCATGTTTTTGCTATTTGTAGGAACTTAGGTTGTTTGTTATTTCACCGTTTAAATTATAGTTCATTCTCCACCTTATTTAAGTGTCACTCACTTATTGAATCTGCCTCCTTCAGTTCTCTTCACACTCACAGACCTACCGTGCCTCTGCTGCAAACACGTCAGTGTGCCCCGCTTCTTTCGGTCTCTCCCTGGTAACTTTCTCAATCAGTAGTAGGCTACGTTGTATAAAGTCGCCGAAAAAAAACAGAACTTGTCTTCTGGAGTTTTCCTCCCGCGATTCTGTTCACAGCAGCAGCTGAGCCGCGTGTTAGCCTTTCAAAACAAAACCAACGTGGTAGCTAATGAATTACACCTGTACTATTGTGTTCACTGTCACTTTACCTGGTCCGCTCTTGTAAAATATCCACCTTGGCATGACTTGTAACCTAATGACTCTGTGTTTCTCTGAAAAATGCTACAATGTGTTGGTAAATATACCTGGGTGGCCCGCTGAAGTGAAGTGTATGTGTGGGAAACTTTGACGGAACCGTTGTTTTTTCAAAGCCAGGTCTTCAGCAGTCTCTCTCTGGGTGCTTCTCAAGTCTCTTATTTGTCGTTTCCTCGCTCCTCGATCCTAGTTAAAATATGTGGTCATTGTAGGACTGAACAACAAAAGACCCACACACAACTTTATTTATTTATTAGAAAGATCTTTCTTTCTTTTATTTCTCCCATCAACTTTAATTATGGAGACAATTAAAGTCAGAGAGAGTCGGAGAGTCTGTCAGCAAGAAACACGTTTTCCGTAATTTATTGTTATTTCTATTCAGTCACGTGAGGCTGGTCATTCCTGTGTATAGTCCAAATAGACAACAATAAAACATACTAAAAGCGTAGTCTAAGGAGTCGGACAAGTCACTAAGCTGCACTAAAGTCTCTAATGAAGCAAGCAAAAGAAAATAAAGCCGCACATCCAGCCATCTCACCGTCCAACTGCATCTGATGAAAGTATGAATGAAAGCGCTGCGCTAAAAAAACGTTGGACTGACATGATGGAACGCAGTGATCGATCGGTGACAAGTGATGTGACTTGCAAATAAAATGTATGCAGTAGTGTTAAAGGATATCAGAACGGTAACAGAGAATCATGCTGCTTTGCACTGATAACTGTGAGACTTTATTGGTACCATCACAGTGCACGTGTGCAGACACAAACTCCATAAAAAGTTTCCACAGCTGTTAGAGCCGACTGACAGCTGATCCAGCTGTGATCAGCTGCCGACGTCACATGAACGGACGTCGCTTCACGTGGCACTTCGGAGGAAGGACATCTCATGTCTCTAAAAAACATATTTCCTCG